>NW_014554400.1:34482-71221 GCF_001313825.1 Dinoponera quadriceps | reverse complement strand
AAGAATATCATTAATGTTCTAATTAAACTGGTTTACATACGATTAAAAATTAAAATAATTATATTTTTTTAAATTAATAAATAAGATTTTTTAATTTGGATTTATTGATAAATTAAAATAGAAATTTGATGTCTTTCATATTTTTTGCACAGAGATTTAATTCTTTCGCATTTTTTTTTCTTTTTCTTTTTCTCTTCAAGATTATAAAAATTTTGCTTTTGATGAAATACAAAAACACAAGATAGAATGAATATAATTATACAATTTGATGAAATACAAAAACACAACATAGAAATGTTAATTTAATCTTCATAATTCTCATACAATAATTAAATTAAATTATTTTCTGATTTCAGATTCTTTCAACTCCTTGGATACTAGAAATTTGTTAAGTGGTTCAGGAGTTAGTATGATGGGATATGTAGCGTAACCCCAAAATGTTACAGATACGGATATTTTAAATTTTATAACAAAGACTGCTTTGTTAAAAGATAATCTTAATCAGAAAAGTTTTAATTTGATTACCTTGAGAAGAAGTGATGATAGTTTGATTCTTATTAACTTTACATCAGAGTAAAGTTGAGAAAGGAAAGAAACGCAGAATAGTTGAAATAATTTTGTGAAGTATAGAGTCTTAAATAAAGTTGGTTATGTGCAATGCCGAGATGCTACAATGACAGCAAAACAGTGAGTTCAGTGAATAGCAGTCATAAGCACAGTACAGACGATATTGTATTAACGCAATCACGTGCTTTCTCGATTGGAAGTCAATTGGAGATAGATGAAGACCCACCACTAGTTGAAAAATCACACAGACGGCTTCGGTGTGACCTAAGTCCTGTTCCAACAAACACGAATTCTAACTTAAACATAAAGCTTCTCAGTTTAAAGGTGGGATTCTAAGAAATATATATATGCATGCATGTATGTATATATGTGTGTACACACACACGCGCACACACACACACACACACACACACACACACACACACACACACACACACACACACACACACACATATATATATATACATATACATATATATTTTCTTAATCATATATCTTTATATTGTGATATTGTGACTTTATGTTCTGATAGTTGTTTTGAGTATTATGCTGCTGTGAACTCTACTGTATATTTAAAATAGAGTATATCATCCAAAATTAAACTTTAGAAATTGTTATTTATTATTTGTAATTATTTCTATTTATTCATTTATTCTTATGTGAAATAAAATTGATGTGATGCAATTAACGTTTCTTTTCAATTTTTGTATTCTAGGGTGATAAAGGTAATCGTCAGGATCATCAGGTGAGCACTGGATCTGGGGGGTACAGAGAAAGGGAGACCAAAAAGAGAGCAGCTATAGGCAATACAGTGCGTGGAATTCTCTCATCTGGCCACAGCAGGCAGGACAGGTATAATGATGTCTGTATCAAAAATCATGCTTTTTACATTGTCATTTGTTACAGTTTATTATTAATTTACTAAACATTTTTTACTGTTTGTAAATTTGTTTCTAACAGATTACAATGAATATTGTTGAGTCTTTTAAAGTGCTCTGCTTTATAAAATTCTATTATTAATTACGCGTTTGTGTGATCTTATTGATTTAGTAGATTCTCGATGATCCTGAAAAAAATAGAAATAAATTTGTTTACAATCGAAGAAAGATCGGTTATATATTTAAAAGTCTGTTTTTATAGTTTGTTAAATTTATTTCGATATCACTATGTAATCTTAGTAATGTTGGCAAAATTTAAGCTGGTTTGTTTTGAGAGTAAGCAGTTCAAACTAAATCTCAATTAATAATTAATATTTATGTATGATAAATTATAAGATTTTTACATTCACATTTGTATATATTATATTTTTTGAAAGGATAGAAGCAGTGATATTGAGATAAGTGGTATTGGCATCAAGTATCAATAATATCATGTGTATTGAAGAAATGTTTGTTTACATAGAAATATATACAGTTATAGTCTATAATTAGATGGACTCTATCTTGCTCAGGTAATCGAGAATATACTGTATTAAATCAATTAGTAGTTACACTATAAGTTTATTGTGCACCAATGCTACTGTTGGTACAGATAATTATGCTTTTCCTTATAAATAACACTAATTACATTATAATTAACTTATAAATAACACTTCCTTTTAAATAACACTAATTACATACAATATAGAAGTATTTCTGTTACATACATGTATATGTATTTGTGCAAACGTCACGCTTTTCATTATCTTAATTAAAAGCATTAAATTTCACGGAAACAAACTTCTCATTAATTTAAAAAATATGTATTATTGATTCTTAATATAATATTCTAAATCTTGAGGTAGACCAAATTGTATGTCTCGTTTTTAAGATCTAACTAATGTGAAAAGTCGAAAGAGATCAGAATCGATATTATTTATTTATTTGAATGAAATAAAACCTGTATAACATCAGTGTAATACATCATTTGAATCAAATTTCAGGTATGAGACAAACAGGCAACGCTCTTCAGGTGGATCCGGTGGTGGCTTGTCTAGTTTATGTCCTAAGCTGGTGGCCAGTAGTAGCAGTAGCCAAAGTGGCATTAGTTTGGCAGTGGGCCACTTAGCCTCTCAGGAAAGTGGAGGGCCTTGCACAGTTGTCACGACTCAAAGGATCCACGGCCACGCACATAATCATAGACGCCAAAGAAAGTTATCTATTGTCGCGCAAGCAGGTCCTAGTGCCAACACTACTGGTGATAGAAAAGTTAGCTCAACTTTATTCATTCGCTTTGAACTGCATTTACTGACAATTGCGTAATTTCGAAAGCATCATTAAATTTGATATAACTGATCAACGTCTTTGCATCTTTCAAGTTTTACAGCAGTCTAATATCTTTCTAGGTATTGTCCAATATAAGTCGCTCCGCTAGCCTCTCCAAAAAACAAATTCGAACACAGAGGCATGATCAGAATACTGATTCTTTGTCTATAACTAGCAACGGTCTTACCACTAACTCGCCATCTTCCAAAAAAAAAGTACTATCTGCTCTGCGCATTACAGAGAAGTCATCCACGCAAAGTGTGAATTCATTATCATTAGATAATGAAAATGACCGTAGTTTTAGCGATGCCGAAGAAGCGATTACAGCAACGGAGAATGTATTTGCGACACCAGGTAGTATTTTCACAATGTTAAAAAACAAAAACTAAAGTTTATATATGTTAATGCTTCTCTTATTATGTTATATACAGGATCTAGTTCTACACCTTCTACACCAATTAGTAAAGTGAAACAAGCAAAATTCAGCAAGAATGAAGCAGATGTGGAACATAATAGTCTCTCAGAGTGTACTGATTTATCGGAGAACATTGTGGATGTACAACACATGATTTTAGCTGAATTTGAACAAAAAACTGCTGTGCCGATAAAACCAGTTCCCGTACATAAATCAATTAATCAGGAAATTATAACAAATCATAAACAAAAATTATTGCCGAGTTCTACGGTTGGTGCAAAATCTGTTAATAACAATGAGCAAAAAGTTCAAAAATATAAGAATCCAAATTCTGCAGAAAAAATGATCGAACATCATAGTAATAAAGACATTGAAGTGATTAATCTAGGAAAAGATATAGACGATTCTACACCAATAGATGCAGAAATGAGTACCACAAGCAACAATAGTAAAAATAAAGAAGTAAAAGGTAGAAAATCCATGGAATATACGGATGGCAGTGACATTGTGGGTAAAGAAACCACAGACACCATGAAGACTGTGAGCAACGATAAGACGGATATGGAGGATAGTGCAGCAATCAGTGAAGAAATAATTAAAAATTCAAGATTTGTAACGTCAAAGGTATTAGAAGAAATAACGGAAGCCAAGGCGTCAGAAGTAGAGAAGGTAGAAGAGGAGGAGAGAATGACAATATACGAAGATGACGATGGTACTAGTATTAGCGATATAGTGGCTACACAAGCACTTCACGAATCATTAAGTAAATTAGGTAAAGTACCGCCATTAGACACCGAGATGGAAGAAGTGCAGAATAAGAATTTGCGTGATGAAACGAAGATAGAACATCCTGAAAAGGATATAGTCTCTCAAGAGGAAACGGTAGAAGGTTTTATTGGTCCGTTACTCGACGAAAACTTTAAAGCGGATGAAAAATTGTCACAAAAAACGATGGCGATGGAAGAGGTTCAAAATTTATTGATGAAAGTTAAAGTGCAAGCTGTTGAGGATGATGACGATGAAGAAAAAGCTATAGGTATTTCGCCAGACGGAAGATTCTTGAAATTTGAAGAGGAAATTGGTCGTGGTAGTTTCAAGACTGTTTATCGTGGGTTAGACACCCAGACAGGTGTAGCTGTAGCTTGGTGCGAATTGCAGGTGAGCTAGACTTTTATGTGAAATACCATACTGAGAGTTTTTTCTTTGAAGTTCAACTGTTTTGAGTTAATTTTTTTTTAATTAAATCTAATAAATAACTGTCTTTTAAGTTTAACTTTGACTATGTATTTAAGATGTATGTATATTTTTATTTCCTACAGGAGAAAAAGTTGAATAAGACAGAAAGACTAAGATTTAGGGAGGAAGCAGAAATGTTAAAAGGATTGCAGCATCCAAATATTGTAAGATTTTACGACTATTGGGAAGTTACACTTACCCGTAGAAAATATATCGTACTAGTCACTGAACTTATGACATCAGGAACATTGAAAACGTAAGTTCCTCCTTAGATATTCATAGATATTCATTATCATTGACATGGTTTTTATTATCTATATTGTAACAGGTATTTGAGGAGATTTAAGAAGATCAATCCCAAGGTCGTAAAATCTTGGTGTCGGCAAATTTTAAAGGGCCTGAGTTTTCTTCATTCTAGATCACCACCCATTATCCATCGCGATTTGAAGTGCGATAATATTTTTATCACAGGCACGACAGGAAGTGTGAAAATTGGTGATTTAGGTTTGGCAACATTAAAAAATCGTAGTTTTGCGAAGAGTGTCATTGGAACTCCAGAATTTATGGCGCCCGAGATGTACGAAGAGCATTATGATGAATCAGTAGATGTTTATGCCTTTGGAATGTGTATGCTCGAAATGGCTACTAGCGAATATCCATATTCCGAATGTACAGGACCAGCGCAAATATACAAACGTGTGGTATCGGTGTGTGTTTATATATTTCTACTTCAAATTCTTATGTGTAAATATGTAATTCTAATGGTTTGTAATGATAATATATTTTGAATAATGATCTATTTATATTGTACAGGGTGTTAAGCCGCAGAGCTATGACAAGGTTGAAAATCCGGAAGTACGCGATATCATAGAAATGTGTATACGTCTGAAGAAAGAGGAACGGCCGCTTGTCAAAGACTTACTCAATCATGAATTTTTCGCAGACGACGTTGGGTTAAAATTGGAGATGGTATCACGGGATTCAGCAGTTGCGGATACCGAGCTGTCGCGCGTTGAATTCAGACTGCGTGTGCTGGATCCTAAGAAGCGCAGTAATAAACACAAAGAGAATGAGGCAATACAATTCGACTTTGATATTCAGGCCGACAACGCGGAGGATGTAGCACTAGAAATGGCGAAGTCCAGCCTCATATTAGAGGAGGACGCTAAAGCAGTGGCTAAGATGTTAAAATCGCAAATTACCACTCTGTTAAGAGAAAGAGAGGAACGTAAAGCCAAAGAAGAGAAGGGACGCTTGGACAGAGAGACCGATGCTACGACCAACACAGCTGAGAATTTGCTTCAACAGCAATTGCTACTTCAGCAAATGCAGCTGCAACAACAACAGCAACAACAGCAACAGCAAATCCAATCCAATATTGGTATGCAGATGCAAAGTCAAGTGCCGATGCAATTGCAACAGACTCAGATACCTCTTCAACAGCAGCAATTGCAGTCAGCCGCACAACAAGCTCAGCAGCACAATTTGCAACCGCAGCCGGTGCAATTAGTTCAACAACAGCCGATAATCCAACAACAAACGTCAGTTGTGCAACCTCAACAAGCGCAGCAGATACAATATCAGCAGCAAATACAACAGCAGTATCAACAACAGCAGCAACAACAATATCCTCAACATGTGCCACAGAATCTAAGCGCGAATTCTCCGCAGTGTTCGACCCCGCAAAATGTTCAAGGTCAGCCTCAATTCCCTCAAGTGCCGCAACAGCAAATATCGCAACAGCAAATACCGCAACAACCAATATCCCAGCAGCAAATGCAACAGCAGCAGCATGTACATCAACAGCAACAGCAATACATACAGTTAAACCAAATGAGCGTACCACAACCGATTCCTCATCAGGTGCAGCAACAGATGCAGCCTCAAGTGCAGCAACAGATGCAGATGTTGTCGCAGCAACAGCATATGCATCAACAGCTTCAACATGCACAACAACAATATGCGCAGCCTCAGATTCAGCATGTGCAACAGATACATCAACATTCGGTTGGTTCACCTCCTGTTCAGAGTCAACAATATTACCAGCAAAATGCTACTGGTTCCTCGGGATATGTATCAGCCGGCTCTCTGTATCAGCAGTCGATGCCGCAACAGATCTTTCACACATACACCACGTCCACAAATCCCTCTGGCCACGTGGAGATCTTGTCGTCCACTCAAACTGCCACGCAGATTTATTCTCACACAAATCTGTCTGCGGCTGCAGTTCCTGCGTCGTCGCAATCATATATTCAACCAACAGCACAGGTTCAGGCGTCCATACCGTCAGCCATAAATGTCAACAGTTCGTCAGCAGTGACTCAAGTGATACAGAATGTACCAACTTCGACAATTCCTAATATGCAGAGTGCGCCTACTTTGCTCACTAATACCGGCCATCAGCCTCAATCTCAGCAAAATATTCTAGTGCAGATGCAATATTCGCAGAGTGCAAGTGTCATGCCCAATTCGATCTCAATAACACCCGTCGCGAACATATCGGCACAATCATCTACCAATCTGCAGCAACATTTTCTTTCGAATACAGAACAGTGTCCCACGACTGACAGGTCTTCCTTGATTAAACAAGATACTATGGATTCGATTCAATCTCTGCCACCAGATGTACCAGTTACTCTGCAGCAAGATCAAATTGTCGCACCTCCTCCAACCGCCGCAGCGGGTGTCACGCAGCAACAGCATCAGCAATCTGTAGTATCGAACGATGGGTACAGTGAAATAGAAAAGCTTGATATATAAAAAATACATAAAAAGACGAGAAATATTGGAAATTTAATGTTTCGATATTTTATTTCCAGAATCACATCTGAAAATTCCGAAAGTGTCACCACTTCCGAGAGAAGCCGAATAAAACGTTCTGGAACAAAACGTAAGAAGCCGGGCATCAAATTAACGGTCTTGTCTGTCAGTAGTGGCGAAGGACAATCAATGACCGTCGAATGTCAGTTAGATACGAGTAAACAAAAGACTGTTACTTTTAAATTCGATCGGGACGATATGGTACCTACGGACATCGCTAATAATTTGGTGAGAATATACGTGTTGATGCATCGTTGTCTCACTGTTTTCCTTTATTTTATACCTTTCCCCTCGATATTTCCTCTAGGTTGCGGAAAATCTTTTGCCGCAGTCTCAATGCGAGACGTTTATAGAATTAATCGAAGACATCGTCAAGCAATTACGCTTGGATCCTACACGTACTCTACCCCTAGTAGCGCACGGTCCGCCCGATCAATCTGCTGGTGGAAGCCCGGTTACAAGCCGACGCCCTAGGGATCGTGACCACAGTCTCGATACAGCTAAGGTAAAATTTTTCTAACATTAATTCGTAAACTGAATTTCCATATTATTGTCAAGGATGCAACGTACAATGCAATACTCACGCGGTATTACATCATATTTCGCAGATTCTGTTAATAATATTTTTATTGCCGGATACTTTTGACGCGTAAGCGTGGAGAATATAATATTCAAACATACGTATGTGTATAAATATAATAATTCGTATAAATAGTGCGGTCATTTTCTCCTCAAGTAGACCCCACTTTGTATTCTCGTCTAAAACCAAGCTACATTCAGAGAGTGGAATAATTATTAATAAATAACGCATAGGAGCAACTTTGTGTGGAACTTATATTATAAACGTAGAATCACTAGAGTGCACATATAATTGGTGTATATGGTTTTGGACGCAGCAGGTGAGACATGGCTCGCTAACACGTCAAAGCAGCCACCGATCGTCGTACAAAGTCCACCGTAGGCACCGTTCGGTGAGTTCATCGATCCCACCATCCTTCCTCCCGTTTATCCTATACTTCAGAATCATATCAATCGTGGACGTTTACACACCTCATTTTATTGCAATAACCAACCTATACCCTAGATCTGTGGACATTAATTAGGTCATTTATAATTTTGTTTTATTATAGGATACATTTATGACGCATTTACGAGGGTCGTTTGATAAGTCCTAGAAAATATATGAGATAGAGTTGCTAATATCAAATATGGTAGTTGACGTCTATCATCCATTCAACTTCTACGTACAAAGTTTCAAACAGATTCATCAATTAGTTTTGTTGTGACAGCTATCTAAAGTGAACTATTGTTGCTTTCTTTTCAAAATAGATAAAATTTAGATTTGAACAGTCATTAAATACTTGTTTTTGAAAGGCTTAAAGCCTACAGAAATGATCGAAAACATGAATGATACTTTAAGCAAGTCCGCACTTTATCAAATACAACAGTATACAGGGTGTTTTCGAGTTAAATAGTTAAACTTGAAATATGTATTTAGGACTTCAAAACGAACAAAATTTTCTTCTGGAATGCTCGCAAACGCTTCATTCAAGAGATATTGACTTCTTAAGTTACAGAAATATAGAAATGAAAAATGTCGAAATAATCTAGGTTTATCCTTTTTATTGCTTTACAGTAATCAAAATGTAATTATTAAACATTTTGTTCAAAATAATGGCCTTAGCCTGGAGATAAGCATTGCATCTATCGATGACAAAACGAATGGCCGATTGACATTGTGCATCTGTAATTTCTTCGCACGCTTGCACTATCTTACGTTTTAATGATTGAAGGTCATTAACAGGTATTTTATATACTTTTTGCTTGAGAGCATTTTATACAAAAAAATCTAATGATGTTAAATCCGGTAAACGCGGAAGCCAAGATACAGGTCCAGGACCGATCCAACTTCCGGGAAAATGAATATTAAACCATTGTCGGGGACCTCTGCCATAGTGAGCAGGACAGTCATCAAATTGAAACCAGGAGTTCACTCTCATATTTAAAGAATTGTTTTCCAAAAGATCATAAAATACATTATCCGAAAGGTCATAAAATGCATTATCCAAAAATTGTAGAAATTCGTTCGCATTCAAGTGAGCTGATAGAAAATGGGGTCCAATTAATCCTTTGACTGCTAACTGCTCTAAGTTGAAGCGCTTCGCGTGAGCGGCGTGCGGCTGGCAGTAGCGATCGCTGGGGACTGAATACTTTTGCGCGCAATATGGATCTTATCGACGGCGTATTAACACATTATAATATAGTACACAATCCAATTACTATTACTTTGTCCACTGCAAAATGAATCCAATCATTTTTTATTTTCAATATATATTGTTTATTCATCAATAGTAAAGTTTTAAAACGCCATAATTTGATAGTTATAATGTATGTGTTTGGATATTGGAAATTGAAAAATTGAACAAATAACAAGTAAGTAACATAAATACTCTATATATAAACAAAAGACATGAGACAGCAGTAAACAGCCAAAGCCTTCGCCGAGCGCGCATTTGCGTCTATAGTCTACATCGATGGCTTGCGCCGGACGCACATATGCGCCCATAGGCCACACCGATGGTTTTCGCTGGACGCATATATGCGCCCATAGCAGTCAAAGGGTTAAAGTATTGTCCATTATTCCTAACCACACATTACACTGAAAACCGTGTTGGAAATGTTCACGGATTGCTCGTGGATTCTTATATGACCAAAGATGACTATTTCTTTGATTGAGAATATCTTGTCTGGTAAATGTGGCCTCATCTGTCCACAAAATGTTTTACGAAAATTGTTGATTATTATTTGTTTGGTTTAAAAACCAATCGCAAAATGCTCTCCTGCGTAGCATATTAGCCGGTAATAAATTCTGGACACGTTGAAAATGGTATGGATGACATCCATCGGCTCAGAGTGTCTTCCATATGATTGTGGATGAAATTCCTAATTCAGAAGCAGATCTTCGGGTACTTATTAATGGGTTTTGATTGAAATGCTGCAATATGATGGCTGTTCTTCTTTCATTCTGCAGCGGTGCAAAAACTCCATCAGCCCGGGGCATCATATTAAATGACCTAGTTTTCTTTAATCGTTGAAGTGTTGAAGAAAGTACAAACTTATTCGGCAATCTTCTGTTCGGAAATCGCGCGGCATATTCACGGTGACCAGCGTTAGTATTTTCATCACAAAACCCATATAAATATACCATATCAGCATATTCACTAAAAGAATACGTATGAGGCACAATTGTACTAGTTTATTTCATGAAAGCATTCAACGAACTAAGAGTTATTTGTAAAAGGAGTTTTGTTTACAAACACAAGCCTATCAATGACCTGCGATCTTCAAAACAAGAAACAGAGACATTTCGACATTATTCATTCCTACAGTTCTATAATTTGAAAAATCAATATCTCTTGAACGAAGCGTTTGCGAGCACTTTCTCGGGAAAATTTTGTTTGTTTTGAGGTCCTAAATATATATTTCAAGTTTGACTATTTAACCCGGGAACACCCTGTATAATTAGTTAACTGAATTCAAACATGGTCGTACAATCACAAGTAATGAACAACATTCAAATTGTCCAAAAATGATAACTAAAAATGATCGAAAAAATCCATGATATCGTGTTAGAAGATCGCAGAGTGAAAATGCATGAGATTGTTGAGATTACAGGCATAGATCAAGTTTACAGCATATTAGGTGAAAATTGGGTATGAAAAAGCTATCTGCAAGATGAGTGCTGTGTTTGCTCACAATTGGTCAAAAACGAATCGAGTAACTTTCAAAACGTTGTTTAGAAAAGTTCAAGGTTTGTTAAAGAAAGGATTTTTTACGTCGTTTTGTAACCGTTGATGAAACATAGATCGATCAGAAAAGAACAGTCAGAATAATTAATTTTTCCTGATGAACGTACCAAAAAAGGTAAAAACAGTTCCATCAGTTTGAAAAGTTATGGTAATTTTTGGGGATGTGCATAGAATATCGTTCATCGACTATTTAGAAAAAAGAAAAACAATTACAGGAGAGTATTATGCATCTTTATTGGATCAATTTAATGATGCGATCAAGGAAAAATGTTCTCATATGGCAAAGAAAAAAAGAAAGCTCTTTCCTCAGGACAATGCACTAACTGACACGTCTGCAGTTTCAATGGTCAAATTGCATGAATTACGTTTCGAATCAGTCGACCATCCATTGTATTTTTCAGATCTAGCTCCATGCGACTTTTCTATTTTCAAACTTGAAAAAATGATTGGGTGGAAAAAGATTTAATTCGAATATTTAAGTAATTCATGTTGTAAACAGCTATTTCGACGAGAAAGATAAATTGTATTATATAGAAGACATGAAAAAACCTGAACATTGTTATAATTAAGTATATTGAATTTGAGGGAGATTATATTGAAAAATAAAAATTATATTTTCATATCTTCTCTAAGAACTTATCAAACGATCTTTGTATATTCATAATATCTATACACATGATGTGTAAGATGTTATAACACATAACATTTATATTAAAATTTTGATATCTATAAGTATTATAATATTTTACGTTTTATAATTTTTTTACATACTTCTTTTATAGATTATCATCTTGCACCATTGTATAATGTACATATACATTCTCGAAGGAACCACTTTGCGTGCTGTATTTATTTAATATATTAATTTAAATGCCAGATTTCTTTCTTTTTGTTATTTTATGGAAATCATTATTTATTGTATTATATACAAATTTTGATTTTTTATTCTTGCAGTGTGAAGTACTTGTTTCTTATATTATCATATACAGAATGTCCCATTTTAAAAGACCCATTGAAATATCTTTTTAGAAAAGCGTTTTAGAGAAAAACATTTTAAACAAAAGTTGTTGGGTTCAGAGGGGCACATCCGATAGTGCCCTTATCTTTGTCACGGATGTCCTTTTTCAAGGTCATTTGAAGGTCAACTTTTGTTTTTTAAATGGAATGGCTTATTTTTAATACCGGAAATCGATAGAGAAGGAAATTTTATGTTAAAAACATGTAGCAATATATTAGGGTCAAATTGACCCCAAAGAGTCACTTCAAGGTAAAAAAAAATGTTCACTCCAGAAATGAATAAAGCATATCAGAGCAGTCTGACGTTCAGTTATTCTTCATGCCATGGGGTCCAATTGGCTCCAGAGGTCATTTGTCAACTTGATTTTTTTCTAAATGGAAACGCAATTGTGAGTCTCCATGCCTCTCACGATCTGGGAGTGTTTTTTCATTACCTAAGTAAATGTTCAAATATATTTGCCCATTATTGTTTAGACATAATTGAATTGGACGTTCAAAATTATCAATTGATAAAAGAATATTTCTCGGAACGCTCCGACAAGCAAGAGAGCTTATATTTCTTTTGTAATGGGCTGTTTTGAATACACAATGTTTTTCAAAAACCCCATAAAAAGAAATCCGGACTTAAATCAAGTCTGGAGACCTAAAACACCATGAAACAGGTCTATTACGATCTATCTATCTACCTGGGAATGTTAGATTCAAATGTTGTCCAACTATCCTACTCCAGTGTGGTGAAGCACCATCCTGTTGAAATCACATACGTTTCCTAGTTGCCAGATCGATGTTGTCAAGCAATTCTATCAAGTTGTGCTGTAAAAAAATGTAAATAATTAGCATTATTTACATTTTCATTGAAGAAGTCAAGTCCGATTATGTTTTTATTTAGAATGCCACACCACACAAATTCCAACGATGTTGATGATTGATACCAGTGTTGATTTTGTACGGACTAATAATGAGAATTGTACCGATTTAATTATCCAGTACTGTGAAACGTAGCCTCATTACTAAACAATACATATCTAAAGAATGCTGGATCACGTCACAACATTATCTGTGTCCATCCACAAAACACTGGTCTTTGTTGAAAATCTTAAGGTATTCATTCCTGAGTTAAAGTAGCAGTACGGGTGGAAGTTATGAAATTTCAAAATCCTGTGAACTGTTGATTTCGGGATACCTAATTCGCTTTCAATTTACCGTATTAATACATAAGGATTAATGGCGGCCATATCTAACACGGCAAGCACTTGTGGATTATGCCTTTCTGGTACGTTGAAACAAAGTCTTTGCCGTGCTTCACGTGGATGTTGTCGTTGGAATAAAACAATCTTGGCAATCGTAAGATGATTCGAATGCTGTCTTTGAGGAAACTGATTGCATAATTCTTTTGTTTGTCGATAATTATTACGACACTCTCCAAGTGCCAGAATAATATCAACGATTTCGTTTGGAGTATAATCTGGCATTTCGCTATATCTAGAAAATTAAATTTCTAAGATGAAATAAGGTATGATTGGTTTCTTCTATTGGCAGATAACAGTGACGATTTAAGAAAGTATATCAATTATTATTTCTTACAATTTCAGAAGTGGGATAGTGGCCTGAGTGTATTCGTATAATTTTTGACCTGAAATTTATTCGTAAAAAAAAGAGGTGATTTTGCGAGCGTCGAAAAGTTCCGAAAGTGTGCAGGATCAACGAGAGGCTAAAGGTGTGTTAATCGGAGCAAATATGGCGAACATTATCGCGTGGGTAACATCGAGGAAAAGCTCGAAAAGTCAAGCGTGTTGGTCAGTATTGGTTTTCAGTGACATTTGGTAAAAGTAGTGTGAGGCGTATACGTTTTGTTCGAGAAAATATTCGACGACTCGTAGTGAGACGAACGTATGCGTCGTTGCAAAAGTCCTTATTGAATCGAAATGGAACGGTCGTGCGAAGCAATGGTTCCATTCACGTATTGAGTACATACACAATATATGTACTGAGTACAAGTACACCTTGAAATGATCTCTGAAGTCAACTTGAAACATAACTGAACATCAGACTGCTCTGATATGCTTTATTCATTTTTGGAATGAAAATTTTTTGAACTTGAAATGACCCTTTGTCAATTGGATGGTTAATTTGATGCTACATGTTGCTATATGTTTTTAACGTAAAATTTCTTCCTCCATCGATTTTCGGTATCAAAAATAGGCCATTCCATTTAAGAAACTAAAATTGATCTGCGAATGACCTTGAAAAAAGGACATCCATGACGAAGACAAGGTCATCATTGGATGTCCCCCTCTGAATCCTGCAACTTTTATTTAAAATGTTTTTCTCTAAAACGCTTTTCTAAAAAGATATTTTAATGGGTCTTTTAAAATGGGACACCCTATATACATACATACATACATACATATATATATATATATATATATATATATATATATATATATATACACACACAGGGTGTCCCATTTTATTTTTAACAGTCAAATACTTAAAAAAATGTGGGAGATACGGAGAAATATTTCAGACAAAAGTTATATGGTTCCAAGGAGGACAAATAATCATAAAATTAATAAAAAAAAACTTATCAAGGTATTATGAAGGTTATCGCCATTTTTAAAATGGAATGTGGTATATTTTCTTAAAATATCTGAAAGGGCATTTAATTTTACGTAAAAAAGTGTTAGGATACCTTTGACGTAAATACATTATACAAGGAGATATTTCAAGAAAATAAAAAGAAAACAAAAAAAACTCTATGAACAGTGTATATGTGTGTAGTTCTCTTCTCAGCTGAATCTAGGATCACAGACGAAGACGTAGGGGAACAACCATCCTGCGTGTGCGCACGCTCGACGGCAAGACAACCGCGCTTGGCGCACGGTAATCCGGCGTTCAGAGAGCTTCGCTGCGGCGAGGTTCGCTCGATCCGCAACACTTTGCATTATTCGTGTGTTTCATGTAGAATCACGTGTTGACGTGCCGATAATTCAAAATTAAGCAATTCAAGATTACGCGATTATGATTGTCATTAATAGCGACAGTTCATGTTAAATAATATTCGCCCATTACTAAATTAAGTCGACACTTCCGATTTTCTTTCGTATATGATACTTCTCAAATAGCAAGATGACATCACATTTATGGAGCTATATTAAAAATATAGTTTATCAAAATTCATTAACAACTAAAGATGATATGAAAAGAAGAATAAGAGATGCTAGCCGTAGTATGCGCAAGTTTACGTAGTACACGCAATGTTATTGTCATTAGAAGAACATTTCCGTCGGAGAATTAGATTATGGCATGAGGTTGACGGTGCCAATATTGAACAACTATTAAACTAAAATTTTACAAATACTAGAGAGAGTTTAGAGTCATAGAGCATAGAAGTGATGAACCATAGGGTCTGGGTGATCTCTGGGTGCGCGCGCGCAAGACGGTTGTTCCCGTCTTCGTCTGTGGTCCTAGATTTAACACTTTGCGGGCCGCGCATTTATCGAAGCGCCGTTACGCTGCCGCCGGTGAGATTCACGCAGGTTCTACTGCTCGCCAACGGTGATATTTACGCAATTTTTCGATACATAAATAGTTGGTATATAATTATTATTAAAGAAGGCACTAAAATAAGGAAAACAGTTGAAAACAATGTTTCCTGATCGTCAAATTATCACGTGATAGCGGCTGAAAGTCGTTGGCGAGCAAAAGTCACGTCAGCGTGACAGCGGCCGATAACCGTTGGCGAGCAAAAGTCACGTCAGCGTGACAGCGGCCCGCAAAGTGTTAACTAAGAAGGGAACTACGCATGTATACGCTGTTCGAGATTTTTTTTTTATGAAATATCTCTTTACATAATGAGTTTAGACCAAAGATATTCTAATATTATTTTACGTAAAATTAAATATTTTTTCAGATATTTTAATAAAAAATACCACATACCAGTAAAAAAAGAATAGTGATGGCCTTCATATGACTTTGAAAAATTGTCTTTTTTAAACGAATTTTATCATCATTTGTCTACCTTAAAGCCGTATAACTTTTGTCTGAAACATTTTTCCATATTTCCCATATTTTTTGAGATATTTGACTGTTAAAAATAAAATGGAACACCTTATATATACATACACGGTGACCCATTTTAATCGACAAACGGAGATATCTCCGAAACTACGCAACCTACGAAAAAAATGTTTGGATAAAAGTTGTCGAGGACAGTGGGGGTCATCTACCTGTACTAATGACCTTGACCTTGAGGTCCGTTTTCAACGTGATTTCAAGGTCAAGGTCACTTTTTTTAAATGGAACCCCCTATTTTTAATGCCGGATTTAGAAAGAGCGGGAAATTTTACATCCAGTTATGTATCAAAGTATAAGGTTAACGTGACCTGCATAGGTCAAATGAAGGTCAAGAAACCACCCCTACCAAATCCCAAGCAGGTGCAGCAAACGTAAGAAAGATATTTCGTCACTTCAGATTTGATGAACTAATAGTTTTAAATGTTGCCCCGTACAGTTTAATTACAAACTTTTTGAACGAATTAAACTCTTTAAAGCCATTTTCTCAGTATGGCAGGCTACCTTGCAAATAAAATTAGTGATATGATAGTAGTTTGCCATAACAACTACCTTGCTACTTGAAGGCTTTTACTAAATATTTTCTAGATGAAAGACATCCTAACAACTGAGCAGTTCGAAACCTACCTCAATAAGCTCGTGATAGAAATCTGGTTCGACAACGTCGACGTCATGAATACAACGAAGATAATGCACGAGCTTGTGAGTCAGTCTACTTGTGGATTGGAATTCAATTTATTTTAAAGAAAAAGAAACGATTAAACTCGCTGTTCCCAAAGTTAGATGGTTTAGCCTGCTTGGGGTTTGATAGGAGTGGTTTCTTGACCTTCATTTGACCTATGGAAATCACGTTAACCTTATACTTTGATACATATCTTGATGTAAAATTTCCCGCTCTTTCCGAATCCGGCATTAAAAATAGGGGGTTCCATTTAAAAAAGTGACCTTGACCTTGAAATGACCTTGAAAACTTTTATCCGAACATTTTTTTCGTAGGTTGCGTAGTTTCGGAGATATCTCTGTTTGTCGATTAAATGGGTCACCGTGTATATACGAGGGCAGTCTGATAAGTACTTAGCCTACAAAAGAAAAACGAAAATTTTGGAAAAGTGGCGATTTATTTCTCAACATAGTCTCCTTTTAGCTCGATACACTTGACCCAGCGATGCTCCAACTTCTTTAACCCATCTGAAAAATACGTTTTCTCGAAGTCTGCAAAGGCCTTCGTGGCGGCGATGACCTCCTCATTTGACTCAAATTTCTGCCCGGCGAGTGACTTTTTCAAGTTTGGAAACAAAAAAAAGTCGCACGGGGACAAATCTGGAGAATACGGTGGAGGGGGCAGCAGTTCGTAGTCCAATTCGACCAATTTGGCCGAATGAGGAGGTCATCGCCGCCACGGAGGCCTACTTTGCAGACTTCAAAAAAACGTATTTTTCAGATGGGTTAAAGAAGTTGGAGCATCGCTGGGTCAAGTGTATCGAGCTAAAAGGAGACTATGTTGAGAAATAAATCGTCACTTTTCCAAAATTTTTGTTTTTTGTAGGCTAAGTACTTATCGGACTGTCCTCGTACATACATACATACATACATACATATATACATACACACACACACACACATATATATATATATATCAGAGATTTTTAAAATATTATACTCAACATCAGAGAAAGTTAGACAAGATATTTTATATTTATATATATATTGTATATATAAAATATAAGGAATGCTTATCAAGAATATTATTAAATAATCTTTTACAAGACCAATGTATGTTAAATGTTTGCGAAAATGATTATGAATGCAGGATTTCGAAAATTATGATGCAGAATTGTTAACATTTTCATACATTATTGACCATTGTTTTTATATCTTTTACCAATCAGTATTCTCTCAGTACAAATAAATATTTAACAAATATTAAAACAAATATTTTATCTATTTCAGAGAGACGAAACTTCAAATACTTCTACTCCGACGAAATTGTTGCCGATTGACCAAATTATTTCTCATATCGCCAATACTAGTTTGGAAAAACAGCAAGTCGCACAAACATCCGATAGTCAAGCAGGCATCGAGAATACATCAGCGGAGGCTTCCAGGAGATCGTCTACATCTACGCAAAATACCGATACCTTAACTCCCACGAATATACCAAGTGATCCGACGGACAATCAAGAAACTATTGTTTCCGTGATGTCCGCAGAAACGGTAATGGAAGCGCATCATAATATTCAAAATGACGCCAATAACTCAGCTTTAAAATCTTATCAAAGCTCTACAACGCATGTTCAAACTCAAATGCAAGATATGATGATGAACGCGAGTCACGCAAACGAGACGTCGAAAGGATCTCAAGAACTGCGAGATGTAGTAAAAGAATATGAAGCGATTAAAGAGACAAGTGTATCCGATGTAACTGCAGAAATATCTAGCTTGACAGTACCAACACCGGTACGTAAAGTTTCTCGCTTTTTAGTCAGTCCTGTGGTTGAACAGAAAAATATTGCAGCGGAAGAGGAATCTTCCGTTACTAGCGAAAGTACAGATCGTACGAACGCTACGACGTCGCAGTCAGTGTCCCAATCAGTTGGAAGTGCTGGGAGCGCGGAACCTTTACCAAAAAATGAAGATCATGTAGAAACAAATGTTGTAGAAGCTCAGGCTATAGCGATACACGAAAAAGCTTGCAATATAGAGACAATGGTTCAAGGAGTTCAGTATACCGTGGAACAAACAGATAGTGGTCAACAACAGACTTTGCAGCAAGGACAGCAGTCGGTGGGGTTGCAGAATATCATTCAAATGCAGACTTTGCAACAAGTAACTGGACATATGCAACAAACCACAACTATCGGACAGTCGAATCAGCACACTGTAATTGTGCAGGGAGCCACAATCACCTCGCAACAAACGTCCCAGCAGATACCTCAGATTAGTATGCAGAATTTTGTACCGGTGAGCACGCAGAAGGAACTGCAACCTCAATCACTTCATACTACTAACGGGATAGCTCAGCAAGCGCAGTATCAGAACCAAACGATGGTACAATCTGGCCTGATGATGCAACAACAGCAGCAGCAGATTCCCATGCAGCAGAATGTAATGCAGTCTCACATATCGACGGAACACCAGCACCAGAGTCAAATGCAAGCTCAGCGTCCACCGGCGGTACAACAGTTCGTGCCACAGCAAGTGCAGCCGCCAACGCAACAATATGTGATGTTGTCGGGACCTATGCAAACCATACAAACAGCGAATTTGGATGATCGAAGTCGTAGGGTGCCGAGTCTCTCCACCAACATGTCTATCGACTCTCAGATGTCGGAAGTATCTAATATGGCTGAAGAGAAAAGACAAGCCTTGGCTACTGCCAATACGCCAATGGCGCATATGCAACATGTACAAGTGGTCCCGCAAGATATGCCAAGTGCGATATCGTTGGCCCAGAGTGCTGTGGAAACTGGTCAGCAGCTACAAACTGTTCATCCTAACGTGCAGCATATTTCCGGAACTCTGGCACCATCTGTGCCCCAGGTATCTCTTCCTGTACATCCAGTCGTCGCTGCGGACGTTTCCACGCCGAAGATTATAACGAAAACGAAAGAGGTGTCCTCGACGCTTCCGGATCTTGCGCAAAATTTAGCGAACATACTGTCGAATCCGAAATCAAAATCTGCTACGCCTCATCCTCTAACCAGCCATGAACAACCGACCGCTGTGCCTAACATCGCTACTTCCGCTTTAATCGAACATAAGCCTGTACAATCCGAACAATATTTTCAACCTATACAACCGGAAGCGAGCCAGTTACAGATTCAACCGCCTATTCACAATTACCAAGGACAGATCATACATCAGGTATATCAAGGACAACAGAATTTTCAACAAGCATTTCAGAGCCAACAGTTGCTTCACCAGGGCCAAACGCAACCGATATCGCAATCAGTTCCATTAACGATTCCTCAGCAGATCGACTCGCAGTCGCAGATGGTGCAGTCGACTCTTCAAAATGTATCGGGCCAACTATCGGCTCAAGGAAAGTGGATCGTTTCGTCTAATCAAACTCCTTTGCAGCAGTCTATACGGCACGTACAACCGAGTCAGCTGCAACCGCTGCAAAATCAGTCGCAATTGCAACAAATTCCAGTGCAACCGCAACCACAAACTATGCAAGACCAACAACACAGTGAATCGTCCGTCATATCGGACCAGTCACACTTACATCTGAAACTTCCAGAACAACATTCGATGAAACCTCTTGAAACTGAAACCTCAGAATCCTCAAATTTAAATTGGTATGTACATTTATTACACTCACGATGATGTTTATAAGAAAAAAATGTATCTAATATATATGCATCGAACATCACAAAATTCGTACTAAGTTTCAATTTATCTTTTCAGTATGCGCCGTACTAGTTCTGATTGCCAGTTACTCACATCCGAGAATGAGAACTCCAGTCACGATGTAACGCCCGAGCATACTCTCGTTGAATCGGTCGACTCTACAGTGCTTGTTCAACAACAATTGTCTCAACAACAGCTGCAGCAGCAACATCGGAAGCTCAGTCAACAGAATTCGTTGGACAAAGTGTCGGATATAAGCAATATCGGTAACATTGGAAGTGGCACGGGACCGCAAACCATAGCTGACTTGCATCAAAAACTTGTACAATTGACTAGTCAGCCATCAGAGTCATTGAACGTTGGTACACCTCCTTTAAGCTATCCCGCTACGCCTCATAATCATCAAATAGTAGGGGGATACGATGCGTACATGCATTCTTTACAACAAAAACTTGGTAATATCGGTATGCCAGTCTCATGTGCGAACGCTGCTGTAAGTACACTGTGGTTTTCTCTGCAATTTCTTGAAAAACTATATATTCGTTTTGAGAAAATATTTGCAATAAATAATATACATTTATCTAAATATACCAATTGATTTCAGTGCCCGTTATCTCCTCAAACAACGATACATTCTTCTACTATCCTTACTGACACGCAAGTTGATGCGACAGTCGAGGGTTCCGTTGTAACTCAGGAGAACTCTGGCACACTCACGCTTTCTCACACTGTTAGTTTTTTTCAGGGGATATTGTGTTAGATGCACCACCGTGGTGATTCTCGTTACATCACAAATATTTATGTGAAACTTGTTTTCAGACTACGGAATGCTCTCTTGATAGCCCAACGCCGGGAGCTCCAGCGGGGCCTGAAAATATGAGTCCAAGTAAAGAAAATATAAAGATACGAGCTCAAAGGCCGGGGTCCCGTTTGCAGGAATTGGAACAAGAGTTGGCAAAAATTCACCACAGGGGATCGGTTTTCGCAGCAGTCCCCACGCAACCGTTAACACCACCTATACCTGTGATTAATTCTGTGCAACAGTCTGCGCAAACTTTATTAACGATAGTTCCGCCAATATCAACGATATCTGTAACCACGGTCACTCCTAGCATCGTGACACCACGATCCGATACTAATACTCCAATTCAACCGGAACTTCAAGATAACATTAATGAGGTAATATTTCGATATCGCTTTATGAATATATATTACTAATGCATGTTTTATTTTATTAACATATCACGTATATCACGAGAAACCTCACGTTTAGTGAACCAAATATAAACGGGTATTCTGGTTTGGAAAGTCGAAAAAAAAGGTTTTACAAGTATACATATATTTTTTTAGAAAATATATAAAGCCAACTAATATCAAATTTCGCATGCTCTGTTATTATTATTTTAATAATATTTCAGCATTTTTTTAAATTTAGAAAATATTGTTTTTTTTTCCTGTTATATATTGATCACTAAAAGTGAGCAAAAAAGATGCATAGGGACGATACAATAAATGGTGGCTCTTCCTGATATCTGATACAGAAAAAATCAGATTTTTTCTTATTTAGGAAAAATGTGGTTATCGTTAGAATTAAAACTAAATAAAAAACTCGAAATTTCACAAAATGACGGCTTTTGTAAGAANTATTAAAAAATTAATAAATTTCTACTATTTATTTTAGTTCCAACAAAAGAGGAATATATGCTTACAAAAAATTCATATTGATATTTCTAATAGTTTTCAAAAAATTTGTCGCACAAAAATAAGACGTGGTTTTGAGAAAAACAGTTTTAAAATTTTTAGTACGCTATAATATGCGATTTTCATTACTTAATCAGCAATTCCAAAGCTATGTAACAAACTTCTGCTTCTTCGAATAATTCTTGTTTTTTTTCCAAGCCTTTTTGCTATTCTAGCCTTCTTTGTCATCTATAATAAGTATCGCGTTATTGCTTGTAATCAAATTTCATCTTTTTTATCGGCGAATATCTTTGTTAATAGTCCAATTTTGACTCCCGTTTCAAGTATTTTTAACAAAAGAGGAAATGAAATGAAAATCCTTCATTAAATGTGCAGACAATGAGAAAAGTATCAATTTCTATAATTTTACCGCTGAGAAAATGTTTTGAAGCAAATTGACAAACATTAGAGTTGTAGCTTTTATTGTTATTTTGTGAATACTTGCAAAGCATCACTATAGCAAATTATTTGAAAAACGATAAGTGGAAAAACGAAACCCTAATAATAAACACCGGACATGCTGGATTAAGCGCTTTGATTTTGACTCATGCTCCGTTTACTTTTTTGTTTATAACTTCGTAAAATCATCGAATATTAACAAAACGCTTCGAGAATATATTTTTACATAAAACTAACTATTAATGTATAGAAAAATGTTTTGATATTTTAGACCAGAATATCCCCTTAAAATCGGGCCAAAAAACAAAATATATGCAAACACGCATGGAAACACTTGCTTTTTTCGTCTTTTTTCGCTTATTTAGAAACATTTAAATTTTTCTCACTTTTAAGAAATAAACTCACTTTTTTTACTCGACTTTTTTCTTGCTCAATATGAAATCTTTAAAAAAACTTGATTATAAGAACAAATCAAAATATTTAAAGAAAATAAAAATTAATAATGACTCTGATGACACAATGTTCATAATGTGAAAAGAACTAATTTTTTAATGTTGTTTTTATTAGATTAAGCAGACTGCCAAAAGCACATGCTGACTACATTTTCTTTAAATTATGTAATGGAATCGATTGTTCACAACTTGTTCACGTTTGTCCATCCATAATTCTTGTTTGTTCATTCAGGCAAAACGAGTTATTAATAAGCGAATTCAAGAAAACAAACAATGACTCTGATGAACATATTGAACATCTTACTTTTTTAAGAATAAAACTTTTTAAGAATAAAACTTCTTATTATTTTTGACAGCTAAACTGCTCTCATGTTTGCATATGATCTATAAGAACTGATGCACCGATATCTTATATATATAATGTGATTTTTATTAATGATATATATATAGTGAGAAAGGTACCAACCTCTATAATTTTTACTGCTCAGAAAATGCTTTGAAGCGAATTGACAGTGCGTACGTGCGTGTGGAGAGAGAGAGAGAGAGAGAGAGAGAAAGAGAGAGAGAGAGAGAGAGAGAGAGAGAGAGAGAGAGAAACCTGTTATACTTCCTGAACAGATATCTTAACTCAATAGATTCGAAGAAATACCTTTTGCTACGTTATTAAGATTATGCAATCTTATAATTGATAACAAAAGAATTGTTTAAATGTTATTCAGTGATTGACAAAGTATATAGTCCTTGGATGTAAGTTGGGTGAGAAGAATGCTATACGCAATGCATTAATATAAAAATATTAATTCAACGTTGATAGAAGGCGAATATTGCACAACCTGCCAGAAAGATATCCAGATTCGTGGTCTCCAAAGTTGCCGGCCCGCCTGCTCATAGCAATGCTACTGTCAATCAACAGCAATCTAGTGATGCGGCGAGAACTCTTTCGCAACAAGTGGAAGAATTAAAAATCTTAGAACGGCAAAATGTTCCTCCTCATACAGACGATCTGCATGGTAAGGGATTTATTATAACTTGAGTATTACAACTTAGCTTTATAAGTAAAAATTTAATGAATGGAAACTCACACTAAGGGACCATTTAACAATTATATGTTACGTTCAATTTTCGTATTTTTACTTCTCTCCCTCTTCGTCATAATTCCATCACAAATTATTTGTTCTTTTCCAATATTACGTGATATGTGGAACTATCCCTCTCCTGCTGACATATAGGATAAAAAAAATAGTTTATAACCATATTGTAGGTAATAATTATTAGATGCATGCTACTATCTTTATCTTCAATATCAATCTTATCTTTATCTTTAGTACCTTCAGTATCTTTATCTTCAGTACAAATAATTTTTAGGCATATAATATCAAATTAATTACTTTATTTTATAATTTTTATTAACAAATGTTGTGTTTTTAAAAGAATAAATATTAAAAAATAAACATTTTTATTTTATGATTATTATTATAACCATTATATATTATTATGTTAATTATATTAATAAAACCATGTCAAAACATAAAAATGTTTGCCAAATCAATTAATCAGTTAATTAAATGTGTCACGAATGCAAAGTAGATAACTACGCGAAACCATATTTACAAATTATGCTATCTAATGTGATGTTCTATGGCCTTTACTCCCTCCCTCCTTTCACTGCCATTACAAACCGTCACGCAAGCTAATAAATTCCCTCTTTCTCGTGATGTAATTATTGAATGGTCTCTTAAATTAATAAATATCAAAATATATTTATGCATGTACAGAGTGATTAAAAAATATCAGGCCTGCGAAATATTTGGAAAACAAGACATTTGAAGAAAAAAATGTTTCATACAAAAGTTGTAGGGTTTCAACAAATGCATCAAACAGCAATACCTATTTGACTTTGAGTACAAGTATGGAGGAATTCTAAAAATCAACTTAATTTTAAATGTAAATCCCTAATTTTTATTCAATATTCTCGTAGCTGACATACAGATCTTTTTAAAATATTACAATGAGACTCCTTTTGGTTAAATCTTTTCCGAGTTATGAGTTGACAAAGTTCAGGTACGGCCGTTAGCATTATCCAAGTGATGTATCGCGTGGAGGTAGCCCGGTTGGATTTACACTTTTTGTGTGTGTGAATGTGTGAATGTACGTGCATGTGTGCGTCAGCAGGAATGAGAACCCTACGGTACGTCACTCTCATAATATTTAATGATAAAACCCTCTTTGTTGTGTGTGTATGTGTCAGTCTTGTTTTCCAGATATTTCACCGGTTCCTTACTTTTTAATTACTCCATAGAATCGCTTAATACATATGCATCGTTATATTAATTGCAGGTGTACCTGTACAAGTACCTCATAGCCGAGAGAATTCTGTTCCACCAATTGTACAGGCAACTCATAGTAATAATATTCCAAATATTGAAGTAAGTTTTATTGTTTTTGTTTATTAGGTCTTTAATTTGAAACCCGCCTTTTTTTGCAAAAATTAAGTCTTTATTTAAGAAACAAATGAAAAAAAAATACATCAATCAAAGTATTGGCCATCGTTAGATATGACTTTTTCCCATCTTTCTGGCAATAAGCGGATCCTACGGCGAAAAAACGACTCATCTTTAGAGAGGCTATCCAGTCAGGGACCGCTTTTTCGACGCTTTCATAAAAGTTGAAGTGTTCCTCAGCAAGTGCGTGTGTCTTCGACCGAAACAAGTCGGAAGGGGCACAGTCTGGTGAATAAGCCGCATGGGATAGCACTTCTCAGCGAAGTGCTTCCAATGTTTCCTTGACAGCCTTAGTGACGTGAGGTCGAGCGTTGTGATGAAGCAAGATTACTTTATGCTGTCTTGTCTCATATTCTGGTCGTTTTTCGCGCAATGCTCGACTGAAACGGATAATTTGTTGTTGATAGAGATTCCCTGTGACTGTTTGACCAGGTTTCAGTATCTCATAATATACCACACCCTGGTACCACCAAATACAGAGCATGGCCTTCTTTCCATGAATATTGCGTTTTGGCGTCGATGTCGATGGTTGATCTGGGTCACAACAAATGGTTTTTCGGCGTTTGGGGTTATCGAAATAGATCCACTTTTCATCGTCAGTCACAATTTGATGCAAAAACCCCTTTCTTTTTTGCCTGACAAGCAGCATTTCGGAGATGGTTTTTCGCTGTTCGATGTCTCTTTCTTTCAGTTCATATGGCACCCATCTTCCTTCCTTGTATATCTTACCCATAGCTTTTAAACGCTTGGAAATGGTTGCTTGAGTAACATTCAACGTTTTTGCAAGTTGATTTTATGTTTGATATGGATCTTCATCCACCAATGCGTGCAGTTCTGTATCTTTGAATTTTTTTGCCGGCCTGGACGTTCTTTATCATTCGTGTCAAAATCACCAAGTTTGAATTGTCGAAACCATTCCTTGCAAGTTGTTTCCGATGGAGCAAGTTCCCTATAAACTTCAACAAGCATTCGATGAGGTTCAGCAGCAATTTTCTTCAAATTGAAACAGAAAGGCAAAAAACTATGTTATTGTTACAAACACAAACTTTTATATATTGAATATTATTGACAGTCAAAACTAAAAATGATGTTCAGCCATTACAGTTGACAATTGTCAAAGCTACAGCTATTTATCGCTAGAAGGCGGGTTTCAAGTTATAGACCTAATAATTCGCTTGGATAAGATTTATTCTCCTAACGTAAGGAACCTAATAATTCGCTTGGATAAGATTTATTTTCCTAACGCAGGAAAAATGTTATCTGGCACGTGCGATAATATACGCGATCAAGCCTTATCTTCATCTTCTCGCAGACATATTAATATAAATAATATTAATATTTAATAACTAAAATAGAGCTATGTTTCTTAAGGCTCCTATAGCCCGATTCTGTAACTTTTAACGATATGTCATTATCATTACGGTGTTGTTGCGTAGCTTTCTTGCCATAAGTTATACCTGTGCAACGACGACGTAATGATAATTGTCGTTACAGCAGAGCTCGACAAAATTTGCACATTTCGCCCGATTTTCAGTTTGCTCCGCTTAGTGTTATTCCTCTTACATTTTCTCCTGCGCGCAGCCGACGGGCCGCATGAGGTTTAATAACGTACGACGCGTGAACTTGTTTCCAATAGCTTTCCGCGTTACTAATGAGGTACCATTGTTGATTCGTTTTTTTTTTATACTGTTCAGTAGACCTAATTCACTGATAATTGATATGACCTTTTATTCAAAAGTAGTAGGGTGAAATAAATGAAATGAAGAACTAATATTCACTCCGATTTTCGGGATTTTTTTTAGACGAAATTAGGAACATCGAGCTGCATATTGCACGCAGCAAGTCGCACGGGGGAAGACGTAAGGGGAATAGCGCTAGGCGAAATGAGCTAAAAATTGGGCGAAGTGTACAGATTTTATTAAGCTTTGAGTTACAGAATAAGGGCACTGACTCGCTATAATTGTCCTTGTTTAATGACATCAAAAGCGAGAAAGCGAACATGGCAAGAATTCTTGTGTTATATGTTCATGTAAAAAAATATACTCATAAAGTGACATTCAAGTGATCAATTTAGCACACTTGTAAAATTGTCTGAACAGTTTCTTTTTACTTAAATAATCAATAAATAGTCATAAAATTAACATTGAAAAAATCACGAGAAAAGAATTTAGAAAAGAAAGTTCTATGTTAAGTTAATTTCACAACTATTTATTGATATTTATTGATTGTTCAAGTAAAAAGAAAGTGTTCGAACAATTTTATAAGTGTTGAATCGATCATAAATGTCATTTTGTGAGTATATCTTTTTATTTGTATATATAACACAAGAATTTTTAGCATGCGTTTTCTTGCTTCTTACAATATTAACCCTATCACTACAACTCTACATTTGCCAAACATAATGCGTAGCTTCTTCTATTTCCTTTCTTCCCCATACAATCGCTGACGCACGCATATATTCTTCTGCTGTTTAATTGGTCTTAAAACTATGTCGGCTGTTTAATTGGTCTTAAAACTATGGCGAACCTAACAAAAGTGCCTAAAGTAAGTGAGTGGCTTTGTTTGGAAACCTACTACGTCTCTGAAATGTAGAATATTACTTTTATGTAAATTTTTATGTCTGATAGACAAAAATGATGTGCAACTTTTGTAATTTTCCTATTTATGGCCAACATCACAGAAAATATGTAATGACTATGATAAGCCGATGTGATAAATATGAAAACTATAAGACTAACAGGGTCTATGTCTATAAAAGAATTAAATTTTATAAAATTTCATTTTTTTTTAATTTAAATCTTGATTTCATTTTAATTTTGCATTTTTAGTTTCATATTTTTTAGTTTTTATGTCGTAGTTTTTTTATTACTGAGTTAAAGCTAAAAATTAATAAATTTTAAGACTGTGACATTGATAAGATATAAATTATGGTTTATCAGTGCTCGGAATTATATGCCTTTTTTGGCCCGATTTCAGAAATGATGTCTACTGCCAGTAACCGCTCCAGATTCGATGACCGAATAATCGGTCTTTCTGTTTCAGGAGCATCTCTCTGTGTATGAAACATGTTAGGTACTTTCCACTGTCACCAAATTTTTATTAAGATATTTCGTTATAAAATAATTGTTATTTTTATGAATAAATAAACACTAAATTTTCTATCAGTAAGATATTGTATATTACGTTTTATAATATAATGTGATGACAAAATAATTAGAGTATAATTTATCGAATTTTAAAAGACGATAGATTTAAAATGACTATATACTATATTATCGTAAAACATACATATTACCGATAGAAAATTTATTGCTTATTCATTTATGGAAATAATAATTAGTTTGCAAGGAAATATTTTAATGAAAGTTTGGCGGAAGGTACCCAACATAAGCCCCATACGGAGGGACGCTTCTGAGGCAGAGCAATCGGTGGCTCGGCCGTCGAGTAGGGAGCGATAGGCAAATAGGCATCGTTTCTGAAATCAGGTTGAAAAGGGCATCCAATTCCGAGCTTTGGTCTACAGTATAATAATTTTAAGGATAAAGTTAATATCAAAAATTTTAATATTATTCTATCTTGTTCCACAATTTCTATTTTATTCTATTCTATTCTATGTTACTCAACTTACATGTCATTGTACGATTTCATAAAATGTAAGATATATGTATATATAAATTAAAAAATTAAATTATATAAATTTAAAACTATGTAAAAAGTTGAAATTATGTAAAAAGTAAACAAAAAGGAAGAAAACAATGATTATATCTTATGGTAAGCGATTCAATAACTATTAAATCAATTTTCTGACAATATACTAATAGACATATGATGTTTCTTAATCACTAAAAATGAGGGTTATAGTGACAAAGTTAAACAAAGACAATCATAGCGAGTAATCAAGATCATTAAAAGCTGTTTATTTTTCCTAAGTTTCCTAATTTTATTATGATAAGTTAAGTAATATTTTATGTCGTGATAGATTATAAACAAAGTAAATATATTAACTTAATAATTAGGGGATAATTAAGAGATCAGGGCTGGTTGATACCTTTTTTTTAACATTTTTTTCACAAGGAACTTCTAAATGGAATACACATTGCAATCGAATTTTTCAATAAACATATGTTTATACTGTAAAAAAATGTTTAATTCAACAGTATAATTGGTTTTCTTGCATCAATAAAAAATATTAGACGACGAAACTTGTAACAACCAGTTCTAGATGATGGGGTAAGTTAGTACACGTATAGGTATCGGGATAAGTTGTGACAGAAATAACTTTTTCTAAATTACAATGTATTTAACAAAGAAAATTGAAAGAAAAGTGTGTGTATAGTATAATTTTTATTAATAATTGTAAGAGAAAACATTTGGATATCATATAGATAGATTTAGGAAGAAGTCCGATTTTTGCAGAGTCGATCATTTCATTTCCTATTTTCTTCGTAAACCCTATAATAATAAAAGTTGTCTCTTTGCTTATTTAATATTCGGTTAAAATTCTAAAAGTTCAACTTGTTTATCTATATCCAAGATGATAGCTGTCTCAACATGCCCCGTCCTAATTAACTTCGGCCTATTATATTTTGATATTTTGATTATTGATTTAGAAAAAAATATGTTTCCAACACCAACATAACTAGAAATTAGTTTTAAAGCAAAGTTTCTAAAAAAACAGCCCGGATTATCATATAATAACAAGATTTAAAATTAAATGATATAACAATATCTTTTGTGTATTAAGTGATATCACAAGATCACATGTAATAACGACAGGATTTATAGTATATAACTGATGTTTTTACTTTCGAATGTATAAAATTTAAAACATGATATATCTTGGAAAATATGCCATGGCTTTAAAAATGGTTATTAAAATATAACCATAATATTTTTACGATAATACTATATTTTTTATGCAGTATTGTCGAACGTTTGTTATTTTAGAGCTATATTAAATATATTACCTATTCCATGCACCAACTATCTCCCCGGTCTCCTCTACTATTAAAATTTTGTAATTATTGTAATTATATTTTATTGCAGCCTGAAAAAGAAGAAAGATTCGTAGTTCTTACACCGAGTGAAGAATACCAGCTACTTATAAAAAGGTGAGGCTAATTATAATATAACAATGAAAGAAGAATCATATTATCCCAAATTTCTCACTTTAACACTGTAAAACATGATTATATTTACATATATTGTATTTTATCACTTAAGGCAAACTCTGGAATTAGAGACACTGCAGAGAAGACACAGAGAAGAATTAGAGCGTTTTCAGCAACATCAGTTACAGTTGCTTATTCAGCAGCAGCAACAAGCAAGTGCGCTTCATCAACATCAGCATCATCCACTGCTTTATCATACTGTTACGACAAACATTTCTGGTCAGTATATAAATTCATCTCGATAATTTTATATACGTACGTTAAATTACTAATTATTAATTTGAATATATTTCTTTTAACTAAGGAAAGATAGAACCGTTCTATAATAGCACTAACACACGCAGCACGCACGCACGCACGCACGCACGCGCACACACACACACACACACACACATAACACGCGCGCGCGCGCACGCACACACAGAGTGATCGTCTTAGTTTATTCCGCTGTTACTGAACCATTTGAAATTTTTTTGTCCAAGATAACATGGTTCAAGGTGAGCTTTAAAATTATCTCTCAGCTCACCTTGAACCATGTTATACTAGAAAAAAAATTTTCAAGCGGTCCAGTAACAGCAGAATAAACTAAGTTGTTCACGTTGCGTGGTTCATCGTTCATATATAGAATGGTCTACATAAAGTGTTAAATCCAAAAACTAAAAATATTGTATCAAAAAGTTGTTTATGAGAAAGTTTCATGTATTCGAGGAGTCTTTCTATTAGGTATTTGAATTAATTCTCGCTGTTGACTAATAAAGGTCAGTAGTTATGGTATTTACACATGGCCGAAAGTGACTGTTGATGTATATGAAAGTACTGTCAATAGGCTTTAACAATCAGTGTGTGACATTAGATTGTAGTGCAAAGAACACCATTTTTTATTGCATTGAAGATGTCGGGTTTCGTACTAAAAAAGAGAATTTGCGGGAAGCATTATTTTCCTGCTTTCATCTAAAAAAATCTGCTGCTTAAAGTCATCGTTTCTTAGTGGAGGCTTATTATGGAAAGCATGCTCTACCTGAAACAACTTGCAGAGATTAGTTTAGGCGACTCAAAGACAACGATTTTGACGTGAATGACAAAGAGCGCCCTGGTCAGACGAAAAAGTTTGAAGATTAAGAATTTGAGGTATTACTGGAGGTATTACTGGAAGAAGATTCATGTCAAACGCTCAAAGAGTTGTCGAAAATGTTAAATGTCGATGAGTCAATCGTTAGCAAATGTTCAAAAGCAATGGGAATGATCCAGAAGCTAGGAAACTGAGTTCCACATGAATTGAGAGAAAGAGACATTGCGAAACGTTTAACCATTTGTGAATTGACTTCAAAGACAAAAACGGAAGTCATTTTTGCATCGAATTGTAATTGGCGATGAAAAATGGATTCGTTACGACAATCCTAACCGTAAGAAATCATGGGTGCATCCCGGCGAACAATCAATATCAACGCTGAAACAGGATATTCATGGAAAGAAGATTATGTTGTGCATTTGGTGGGATCAAGTGCGGTGTAATGTACTGTGAGCTGTTGTAACGGAGTCAAACCGTCAATGCTGAACGCTACCGACGAAAATTACTCAATTTGAATCGAGCACTCAAAGAAAAACGCCCGCAATACGCTAAAAGACATGACAAAATTATTCTTCTTCATGCCAATGATAGACCACATGTTGCAACACCAGTGGAGGAAATCTTGGAAACCCTTGGATGGGATGTCTTACCTCACCTGCTCTATTCACCAGACGTTGCTCCTTCAGATTATCAGTTGTTTCAGTCAATGCGGCATAGCCTTTCTGAACAGCATTTTAGTTGTTTCGAAGATATCAAAAAATAGCTTGGTGACTGGATCGCCTCAAAAGAACCTGAATTTTTCTATCGCGGGATCCATGTGTTACCCGAAAAGTGAATAGATACAACCCGAACGGGTTGTAGATTCCGAAGGATAATATTTTGAATAAGATATACCGTTCTTTTGACTTAAACATGAGTTTTTGTATCAAAAAACAGCGAGAATTAATTCAAGTATTTAATAACTATATAAACCAAAATGCTCCCTCACTCCTTGAAGGAAGGTGGGGAGGGTAACTTCGTAATTTCAAATGGAACCTCCTATAAAATGTTACATATGTGTTACATATTTGGGTTCTATGGGAGAAAATAAGTAAACTTTATCTGGAACATTTCTTTTAATAATGCTTCTATCAAAAGTTATAAACATTTAAACTTAAAGTAGAATGCATTTAAGTTAATGATAAAACCATAAATTAAATAAAATACTTAATAATTTTTTCTGTTTTTTTATTTTATTAAATGTTCGAACTGTTGACTATTCACATTTAAACATTATTAATTCTTTCTACAAAATTTTGCCTACCTCTAAATATCATTTCTGGGGTCACGCTAGCGCAAGCTTCACGTATTCTTCCTTTTAAGTCTTCTTTTGTCGTAGGTAGTTGAAATATGACTTTTTCTTTGATATATCCCCATGAAAACTACATGATCCAGAGATGTAAGATCAAGTGAACGTGACTCAAAAAATGTTATCTAGAGTTAGATAAAATTTTGTAAAAAGAATTAATAAATATTTAAATGTGAATTGTTAACAGTTCGAACATTTAATAAAGTACAAAAAGCAGAAAAACTAGGAAGTATATTATTTCCTTTATAGTTTTATCATTAGCTTGAATGCATTCTACTTGAAAGTTTAAATGTTTGTAACTTTTGATAGAAGCATTTTTCAAATAAATGTTCCAGATAAAGTTTACTTGTTTTTTCCCGTAAAATCTAAATATGTAATATTTCATAGGAGGTTCCATTTGATATTACGAAATTACCTCCCGCCTCCCTTCAAGAATGAATGGGGGGAAATTTTGGTTTACATAGAAAAAATACTTGAAACTTTCTCATGAACAACTTTTTGACACGACAAATATTTTTAAAGTTTTTGGGTTATAATACTTTATGTAGACCATCTTGTGTGTACATACATACATAAATACATACATACATACATATATATATATACATATATACGTACGTACACACATAAGGTGTCCCAGAAGTATCAAAACTAGTAGAGCGAGTTTAGTACATGAAAAGAAGTCGAAAATGCTTAATAAATATGTCCAAATTTTGAGTTTCGGAGTTACGGCATATTGAAGTTACTTTCGTAAAGAAATATAAATTAAATGTAAATGAGTTAAAAGTATGAGTTAAAAGTAAATGTTATTTAATGTTCTTTATCTTGTTTAAAACTATATAAAAAGTGCCAAAAAATTTCTTTATTGTTTTTGATATACTTTCTAGTACGAATTAATAAATTGTTACGAGCTTTTTGAAAAATGTTTGGAGTTTCGCGGATGACATCGGCAGGATTAACCCTTTGCACTCGGATGTCCCCTCTGAGGCGACATCGCAGGTCTAGCGAACCACTCGGATGTCCCCTCTCAGGGGACATCAGAGTTTATTAGTGATTACAGAGGATAAGCTTATGCCGCGGCCATTTTTTGAAAACTGCATGTGTCTTTGAAGTTTTCTATTGAAATGGCATAAGAAAGCAAATCAAAATATGGTATATATACTGAGATATATGGAAAAAATGTCAGCCGGCATTACGTCGAAGCGGAACGTTTGTAGTGCATTCATAGCGGCTAAACAACAAGCTGCACTTTTTAATTGTTGGAGGAAGAAAACGAGACTGTATTGTCTGCTCACATTGAGAAATACCGGGTGGAAGACGACAAACAAATTACTTTTGTTCAACGTGCACCAACGAATCCGCGATGCACATCGGTGGCTGTTTTACACGTTACTACACATTAGAAAATTATAAAACATAAAATTTGTATTTTTTTATCAGAAATGTGTTCCTTAATACCTAACGATTCATATAAACCAAGCGGCATGAAAATAAATTACTTGAATTCCGAAGATAAACTATTTAATATGACACGATTCCCGTCTGCGCGCCTTCCTAAGCAGATGCCGCCGAGTTGTTGGTAGATGGCTCTTGAGATGGCTCCGAGTGCAAAGGGTTAAATGTCAATTGTCATAGTTGTTCTGAATCGTGAATCTCATATCCTGGTAGACTAGATTTTTCATGTGTCTCCAAAGGAAAAAAATCAAGTGATGTAAGGTAGATACTTTTTAGATCCTAATTGGATTGGGAGAAGCCTGGATCATATTAAATGGTCAGCAAGAAATCTCGACCTTACACTACTGGATTTTTTACTTTGGGACATATGAAAGATCTAGTCCATCAGGATGAGATCGATTCAGAACAATTATGACAACTGACAGTCAATTCCACCGATGTTATCAGTGAAACCCCAAACATTTTTCAAATAACTCGAAACAATTTATTAATTCATGCTAGAAAGTGCGGACGTAGGGTTAACGGAACAATTTTGAACATCTTTTGTAAAGCTGTAAAAAAAATTAAAAAAAACATTAAACAATATTTACTTCAATTTATATTTGCTTATGAAAATAACTTCAATACTCAGTAATTTCAAAACTATTCGAATTCGGATATATGTTTATTAGGCATTTCCGATTTATTTTCATGTGCTAAAGCCGCTGTATCAGTTTTGACACTAAGTTCAGGGACCACCTTATATACGAGGGCGGTCCGATAAGTACTTAGCCTACAAAAGAAAAACGAAAATTTTGGAAAAGTGGCGATTTATTTCTCAACATAGTCTCCTTTTAGCTCGATACACTTGACCCAGCGATGCTCCAACTTCTTTAACCCATCTGAAAAATACGTTTTCTCGAAGTCTGCAAAGTATTATCTCTTCCACCATGACAACGCACCGGCTCACACCTCCGCCGTCGCCACGGCCAAATTGGTCGAATTGGACTACGAACTGCTGCCCCATCCACCGTATTCTCCAGATTTGGCCCCGTGCGACTTTTTTTTGTTTCTAAACTTGAAAAAGTCACTCACCGGGCAGAAATTTGAGTCGAATGAGGAGGTCATCGCCGCCACGGAGGCTTACTTTGCAGACTTCGAGAAAACGTATTTTTCAGATGGGTTAAAGAAGTTGGAGCATCGCTGGGTCAAGTGTATCGAGCTAAAAGGAGACTATGTTGAGAAATAAATCGTCACTTTTCCAAAATTTTCGTTTTTCTTTTGTAGGCTAAGTACTTATCGGACTGCCCTCGTATATACAGGATGTCCGAAATTTTTCTTCCAATTGCTCGTGCGAAGGTAGGTTAAACTGAGCAGAAAAGTCCTCTATTATTTTGCAAACAACTACATAAAGTTATTAATGATCGAAAATAGTTATGTCTAAAGGTTTCTTTAAGTAATAACTAAAAAATTTGCGTGTATTTAAAATGGTAAAGAATTTTTTGTTCAGAGTGGCCTACAAGTATATGGCAACTGTTATATTTAGCGACAAACACCAATATATTGAATCTCGAACTTTGAGCCTGTCGCTAGGTACAATGGGTATCAACTGACAGTGAGAAGTCTCTCTCTCTCTCTCTCTTATATATATATGTATATAATATTTATTTATTTATTTATTTATTTATTTATTCAGGGTGTCCTATTTTAAAGTTTTCACTAGATTATTTCTTTAGGAAAGCATTTAAGAAAAAAATTTTTGAAACAAGAGTTATATTGTTTCAAGGAGGACATAAGATAGTGGGAACGATTTGGATTGTTGTTTGAAGGTTGTGAAGATTATCTTCATTTTTTTAAATGGAATTCCCTATTTTTCATTCCATATTCTTGTAGCTTATTTCGAAAGCTTTTCAAAACACTATAATTAAATATTTTTTCGTTAAGTACTTTTCGAATTATAAGGCTTCAAAAATTGCAGTACCGCCGACATTAGCACTACCCAAGATAGGTATAAAGACTCCACGATTCGTCACTCCCAAAGTATTTTCTGACTCCAAACCCTCTTTGCTGCTGTGTGTGTGGGGGGGGGGG
>NW_014554400.1:34104-34433 GCF_001313825.1 Dinoponera quadriceps | reverse complement strand
GGGTGACAGTAAAGTTTCTGATCGGGCCGCGTCACCCGTATTGGGGTGATGCTTATTTGACTACTTGCGAAGGATATTCGTATGTTTGAAAAGACATTTCGCAGAGGAAGTAACAAAACTATTGAATATTAATTAATATAAACTATATTTATTAATATAAACTTAAATTTATAATAGAATATTCATTAATATAAACTATTGTTATAAAAGTAATACGAAAATGGTTTATTAAGAAAATTATGTAGAATGTAAAATTTTTAAACATTCTATACAAAGCTGGGGTTGGTCGGGACAACTTGGACAATAAGTTGTTGTTTTCTTTAAATTCT
>NW_014554400.1:28285-33482 GCF_001313825.1 Dinoponera quadriceps | reverse complement strand
AGGTCAAACCAATGATACCGCCTTATGGTCCCCTCGAAACCAAACAACTTTTGTCTGAAAAATTTTTCTCTCCCGGGCTTGGTTTTCGAAATATTCGACTGGATGTATTAAAATGGTCCACTCTGTATATATATATACAGGATGTTCCATTTTAAAGTTTCCACTAGATTATCTTTTTAAGAAAAAAATGTTTTCAAGAAAAGTTGTATGGTTTCAAGGGGGCATAAGATGGTGGGAACGATTTGATCTCTGATAGTCTTTTGACAATCACATAAAGGTCACCTTGAATTTTTTTTTATGGAACCCTCTAGTTTTTATTACATATTTTTGTAGCTTATTTTGAGAGCTTTTCAAAACACTATAATAAAATATTTTTCCATTAACACGTTGACTGCCGCGCGCGTTTACAATGAAATCTCCTTCAGNATGTTCCATTTTAAAGTTTCCACTAGATTATCTTTTTAAGAAAAAAATGTTTTCAAGAAAAGTTGTATGGTTTCAAGGGGGCATAAGATGGTGGGAACGATTTGATCTCTGATAGTCTTTTGAAAATCACATAAAGGTCACCTTGAATTTTTTTTTATGGAACCCTCTAGTTTTTATTACATATTTTTGTAGCTTACTTTGAGAGCTTTTCAAAACACTATAATAAGATATTTATATATATATACATATATTAGAACGCATATTATTATGCTACAGCATAAGTGGAAAATGAAGGAAGGATAGGTTATTATTAAACCTGTCTCTTCCAATCTACACACTGGACAAGGATAAGTGGCCTAACCGATAGCGTCTATCTTTCCTTCACATTTCAATTTATCAATACACGTTCCAATATATATATTTCAGAATATTAGAGCATAATCACAGCTCTTGTAGTAGCATATTAATTTTATAAGAGAATATGTTTAAGGTGTTTTACCTCTTAAACGAGGCAATATTTTTCGCAGCATGGTAGAGTCAAAAAATGCTATAGTGGTTAAATCATGATCACAATATAACTGGATAGGGTTAATAGAATAGGATATACATAGGATATACATATGTACGATATATTTAGGATTATATATATTTATATATTTATATATTTAGGATAGAAAAGGATATACGTAGGATATACATATGTAAGATATATTTATATATTTAGGATAGAATAGGATATACATAGGATATACATATGTAAGGTAGATTCAGGATTTATTTAATGTGAAAAATTGACTCTCGTGTTGCATTTGATTGAAAGTTAATCCAGTACATTCGTTATCACACTTCTCCTACTATTAATAAAAATATATTGCTATAACAGTCAACTCCATTTCTTCTTGGTTGGTGATTTATAGAGCCGATGTAAATATATTTCTTTTGATTTTACAGGATCTAGGATTCCAGGTGCGGAGGATTATTTAATGATCAGCACAGCTCCGCAGACTCCATTGCAAAAAGGACCGAATAATTATCCGGACACCGATGAGACCCTACGGTTGGCTATGCAGAAATTGAAGCAAACGCCGCTGCAGCTCCAACCGCAGCAGGCATCAGCTGGAATACCGCATGCTTACGTTATCCCGATTCCAGTAGTGCCTTCTGAAAATATACCAAATATAGTTTCCCAGCAGAATAATAACTGTTCAAATGATACAATCGAGGGCGTTGATATGACGCATAGCCCGGCGGTCAGTAATCCGACGCAGTATCAATTCGCCTCTATGTTGTCCGAGGGTGCGAACATGCCATCGGCGACTGGAGCGTTACCCGCGCCGTTGCCGATCGCCACTTCGACAGGCGCCTATATCCAGTATCACGAGGGTCAGCCGTTGTCGAATTTTCAAACCTTTAGCTGCACTCCTCACGGCGGTTTCTTTCTGCCAGCTGGATACCGGTTGATATACGCACCATCTACCGGAACGACTCAATCTCAGCCGGCGACCCCCGCCGCCACATCGTCTCACATAACAAATTCACGCGATGACACGCCACCGACGGAGCCGCTAGCGTCACATCACTCCGCTCTAGCCGACAGCTCAACGGTATTCTCGCATTCGGATCAATAACGCAACACTTGGCTCGCACGGTTTTATATTTTCCAATCAATTTGTGCTCATTCTTAGTTTATTAACGTTTCGATATCGTTTGTCGGGGCGGAGCTATACATTGTCATTACAAATATAATCTGATATAATAATTTATTATGAAATATGCGTTCCTTGTTGTTCCGCGCTCATTATCAGACACTCTCGCGGAGGTATGCAAATTAAAAAAAAACGGAGGGAGGTGTGGGGGAGCATGAAGCAGTGGAAGTATAGTATGTTTTTTGATGTGTGATGTACTTGCGTATATAAACAAAATATCAAGATATTCTCGCTATTCTGGGCGTGTGCATGATATTACTCTGATATGTGCCTCGCAGCGGAAGTTACGGCGGAATGAACCGGGGAAGATATTGCACAGAGAGAAGGGGAATATATATAAATATAAATATAAATATAAATATATATATATATATATATATATATATATATATATATATATATATATATGTATATATAAAGTTTTCTGAACGTAACGCAGGAACTTGAGATAGAGGCCTTTACATGTACTGTGCTTTGATGCGTTAAAGAAGACGAAAAAAGATAAAAAAAGATAAAAAGAAAAAATCTTCCTTCGCTAAAACCTTTAGGGAATTCTATTATCGCCCGATTTTTTGATAGCACAGCTCACATTAGTACAGGCCTCCGCTAGTCTTACGACCGAAATGGCGCGGCCATTCTGCTCGATATATATGTATAACTGTTATTGTATATGCTGGATGCGCGTCAGAGGTAAGCGGATGGAATCCGAATGAGAAAGACAGTATAATAAGAATGGTATAGAATTGGAAAGAACGAGAGGAGAGAGAGAGAGAGAGTGTGGCGCGCGCGCGTGCGCATTTGTATGTGTGTTCACGACTGTGTGAATGTATGCGTGTATCTCGGAGGCAAATAGGCAGAAAGAAATATAAGTAATATAGTCACTGTTATGCTTTAATGTATTTCTAGCAATTTTGCCTATTTCAATTAAAGAAAAGAAGTCATGTGTTACTAGTTAGCGAACCCATATATCTCGTTTACTATTACTGATTATTATCTTCTTTTAAGGTCGGTTATTATCTTCTTTTAAGTAGTCGTCTTAGCTACCATTGTTTCTTCTTTGATATATACAATGTAGCTGGAGAAGAAAAAAGAAAATTGTCTGATGCCACCTGTTGTAGACCATCGATGAATATTGGCAGTTCGACCACATATTTGCTTTTTAATCAATCGGGATAATATAATATCGCAGTCAACGTATCCGAATTTGTTTTTAATTTTTAGCGATTCGTAATATATTATGTCGGACCATTAAAACACGAAATCGCAATTTCAGTTGTGGCGATTCTGAAATATACATCTTAGCAACAAACGCGATCGTTCGGTTCTCTAAATCGTTCGAGGGATCCCTCTCGTTTATATGATGATATAAAAAAGTTGTCTTATCGATTGTGGATGTTATTACAACTGATAAACGAAACATACATGCAATGTATAATATCACTTCGCTGTGCTACGAGTGACTGTATAACGATTAATATTCTTCGATAACGCTACAATTATCAGTACTCCGAACATTGTTTTACGGTTTTGTCAGTATTATCACTGCAAGTATCATACACCACAGATTCAGAGTATAACTTTCAGAACTCCAAATTTAATTATCCGTTTTTGCACATAATTTCCTCATAGCTATTTGGAACTTGGCGATCTTGTGCAGAGATTAAACGTGTTTCTCTTTTTTTTAAGTATAAGGCTTCTTTTTTGGTGCTTTTATGTCACAATATTATGTTAATGTTTGTTGAAATGTTCTTATACAAGAATCGCAGTAGTTTATTATACCGATTCGCGTGCGCACGCGAAGTTGTAGATTATTTCCTTGATAATTGTCAGAAGGGATGACAAGTATAGACATGTACTCATCTAATTGTCATCGTTATTACACGCGCGTCTAGTGTATGAGTTTAATAGATAGTAACTTTAACTTGTCCCTAGTTATTATGAAATTTTCTTCGGCGGTCCGCACATAAAACGGATTATCTTTTCTCTCCTCCTCTCTCTCTCCCCTTCCCCCCTCTCTATCTCTCTCTCCATCCCTCCCCCCCTCTCTCTGAATACCGATGTTATATTACTCAAAACTAAGAAATCTCAGTATAATTCGACACGATGAATGACTACTTATCGCGCTAGGTTCCACTAGGATAATACATTTAAAATAAATAAATGATATCGGTTAAAGAAAGCTTTATTTGAGAAATGGTGCTTCTTAAAATTTTTGAAGAATAGGATGCAATTTCAATTATATCCATTCATAGAAAGATAAGCTATATCAATGAAAATGTTTGCAATATTGTTGCATTCGTAAAGCATCTTTTATTGTTTTGTCAAAAAATATTAAGTAATGCAACCAAATTCCATAAAATTTCAATTAACCGAATTCATTTGTTATCACGATAGCAGTTGTCTTGAGGGAATTGAGCCTGAGAAAAGTTAAGTTTTGTTGTGGTGTATTTATTTGGATACCGCCTGCAAAAAAACAAAAGCAAATAATAATATATTTAATAGTATACTTTTTACATTCTGTAATTCGTACTGTCAATATATTCAACACTGATTTATTTGATGGTAAATATAAATAATTACCAGCAACATTTATAAATCGTATATGAATAACAAATTGGAAATAAATTTATCTTCACATATTTGTAGATATTACAAATGTATAAATAAGGAAAGTTAGATAACTAACTATGCAATCAAATGAGATTAAATTATTGATTTCGTTAATGAAAAAAGAATAATATTCGACATAAGTGTAGAACATTTCTTATAATAATCTTTGTAACGAAACGATTTTTATTTCACTTCAAATTATGAAACTTTTAATTAAACATATAAAATGATTATTTTTCAATATTTCAAAGTTATATAATTAAATAATTATTTCGCATGCATGAATATTCTTGAAAATAATTTCATTTGATAAAATATGTTTTGAAGTTTTGATTAGAAATGAATAAACTAACGATTGATTTGTTTCACGTGTTAAATAATGCATAAAACAAATTTAATATTGCGCAATCTTGGATAGCACGTTAAAGAGAGAATTTTTGTGAGAGGGCTTAAAG
>NW_014554400.1:14168-28234 GCF_001313825.1 Dinoponera quadriceps | reverse complement strand
TCTCTCTCTCTCTCTCTCTCTCTCTCTCTCTCTCTCTCTCTCTCCGCGCTATTATATATAAAATTAGAAGTTTAGTTCTCTAAAACTATGTTACGATAAAAAAGAAAATACAAGATTTCAGCAAATGATACGATATAAATATAATGATTCCACAAACATAGAAACTGACAAATTGTAAAACATATAGCATTGAATAATCATTATATACACAATAGCAGCAGAGTTAAACGCGCATTAAAAGAATCTCAAACAAAAATTTAGATTACCTTATTGAATATTGATACATTTTCTTCTAAGCACATGTTCTATCTATTTTAAGATTTTACTATCAAAATTTATTATCAGTTATTATCAAAATACTTTAACGGATATATTTCAGTAATTAAAACATCTAGTAATTCTATTATGTCTAATCAAGCAGCTTTGATCTATATTTTTATTAATGCAATAAAACTTCCAGGAATTTTACTCACAATTTTTATCAAAATATATATTGCTCACAATCGTAAGAACGAAAAAAAATTTAAGTGTTAAAGTGGTCAGTGGCAGTTGTAAACTTAATAAAGGAAAATAAATAAATTGACACACAAGAAATATTGTCATTCTCTTACGTCATTTCTCTATACAAATGTCATGGAAATAATACAATGTTATTTATTACCTCACATATTCTTTATTATAATAATCTTATACATAAATTGAATAATACCATCATGACATGTAACAAATATTTGTAACAAAAAATATCTTTTGAAACTGTCCTTTTTTACTAGCTGTTACTTTTTATCAATTGCCATGTTTCTTTTGCTTCACAATTATAATACAGTGTAGTATTATTTGTGTAAAATTTGCAACAAATTAAAACAGGAACATTTTCAAATATTAGTATTACATCCTGCAAATATAATATTTTATATAGATGAAAACAAAATTAATGGGAAGATCATAATATGAGAATTAATAATTTGAGAATAATAAGTTTAAATGAAAATTAATCATATATGTACATATAAATCAAATTACATATTGCTAAATATAACAAAATTTTTCTTTCTTGATGGAATAATAAACATATAATTACTTGTCAATAAGTTACAAGTATTTATATATATTAAATTATACTTACCAATTCCATATATTTGGTATAATTATAACTTATCACAAGGTTTCAAAGTGATTTCGTCGCCTAGCGTAAGCTCCCATGCAGGCAAAAAATCCGACAATTCCGATAATTAGACCCAAAATTAAAGCTAGGGTGTCGCCAAAGTCAAAATTACTGTAAGCCATCGCAGTATGGAATGTTCCAAGAAGAGCGAATATAAAATAAAACCACATTTTGTTTGTGTAAATCGATGAAAGCGCGGAAGCGTACAAAGGTTGCCTTAAAATGTTTACTCTTCACTCAATTATACAGGCAACCAACAGGCGCACCTCAATACCACTTGCAATGACATAGGAACTTTACAAGCATTGGTTGATGACTTTAAGGAAGATATAAATGTGTGAAAAAGGAATAGGATTGGTTTTCAACGCCTCCATCATAATGGGTCCGTTCCGAATCGCGCATGAAGTGCATAGACTGTGTAATGTCCCCGTTCCTACTAGGGCATTAGGAATGACGTTTGCTTTGTTGTTTTAGGTCTACCTGTCGCTACCTGGGATGTAAGAGCTCTGCGTTGGGATAGGAATACGAATGTAGCGAAAGATTAAGCGAAGAACAGTGAAGACAACCAAATTTGCGTAAATATATGATAGCATACGTTTATTATAGTTATTAAAAAATGATAAAGGAAATATATGCGTAAATATATTCATAATATAATAAAAGTATATATGTATTATATAATATGTGTATTCTCGCGTATATACGCTATATTAACTAAACATACGAGGTGTGGCTATTAAATAACGAGACTGCGCCTTAGAGCATATACTACTGGAGGGAGCGTGCCTTATGCTGCCCGTGTTATAATAGTGTGGNAGTGTGGTCAGGGTGCGAGAGAGAAAGGTAGATTAGAGGTGACAGCTATCTCTCTCTTACTGAACGCTCATTGGTCGATTCCAACTCCCCACTTTTGAGAGATTGTAACGTATAAATGTATACGAAATAACATTATAAAACATCTATAAATAAATAATACATCCCTAATTATGAATTAAAAAGTTTCTGTTGACACGTTCTACTCCCTGAAAAAAGTACTTTAGTTATTGCACAAGTTTTAATATTTATATTTGTGTAAATCTAAATGTATTTATATAGATCTTACTTTGCCATATCACAACTTTCCGAAAAAATAGTTGGTATAGAGCTTTTTTTTAACATACGTCTCATACACATACCAGAGTATTGATAGCATTCTACTGAAAAATGCAAACTACAAACATATGAACTTTTCTTTAAAATCCAATCTTCAAAGTTATCTTTTATTGCATCGCACCATTTATTGTTAATAACTTCATCTGATGGAAATCTAAAGAAAAAAAATTATAAAAATTATTGATACCAAAACTGAAAACGAAAACGTTCACTTAACCTACACAACTTCATTTTTAATAGACTTACTTATAAAAACATAAATCCAAACAGTCAGGATCGTCTTGTCTCATACAACAATTTGGGATGCAACAAATTTTTGACATTGTAATAATTTCAACCAAACAGCACTATTTACACATACTTAAATGTTCAAATATAATAAACGCGTCAAAATGATACAGACTAGCAGACGAGCTGACGAGTTGGGTGGCAATTGAACTTTCGTATAGGCCTTTCTCCTTCTAAGCAAACAACCAATGAGCGTTCAGTAAGAGAGAGATAGCTGTCACCTCTAATCTACCTTTCTCTCTCGCACCCTGACCACACTTTTATCGAGACGTACTACCTCCATTAGTATATGCTCTAAGGACTGCGCGCGCAGAAGTCGTCCTAGAGGGGAAGGGGGGAAACGAATGCAGCGTTGGATAGGTGGAAGTGTTTATTATTCCAATACGAAACCTCGTTTTTATCGCTGTAGTAGTATTTTTTCTATAGAGGTTAGAAACGAACGTGTTTTTTTCTCGTGCCGATAACAATGTGTAATGAAAAACACGAACAACGGATCAATGTGAAATTTCTCGTTAAATAAAAAAAAACTGCGACTGAGTGCTATAACTTGTTGAAAGAGGCCTATGGTGAGAATTCTCTATCTTGTGCCCGTGTTTTCGAATTGTATAAACGGTTTTCTGAAGGCCGACTNTCTAATCTACCTTTCTCTCTCGCACCCTGACCACACTTTTATCGAGACGTACTACCTCCATTAGTATATGCTCTAAGGACTGCGCGCGCAGAAGTCGTCCTAGAGGGGAAGGGGGGAAACGAATGCAGCGTTGGATAGGTGGAAGTGTTTATTATTCCAATACGAAACCTCGTTTTTATCGCTGTAGTAGTATTTTTTCTATAGAGGTTAGAAACGAACGTGTTTTTTTCTCGTGCCGATAACAATGTGTAATGAAAAACACGAACAACGGATCAATGTGAAATTTCTCGTTAAATAAAAAAAAACTGCGACTGAGTGCTATAACTTGTTGAAAGAGGCCTATGGTGAGAATTCTCTATCTTGTGCCCGTGTTTTCGAATTGTATAAACGGTTTTCTGAAGGCCGACTGAGCATCGAAGATGACCAACGTCCAGGTCGACCTGTCTCTGTTTCAACTCCGCAAACAGTGACCAAAATCAATGAAATTGTGCGCGGAGATCGCCGTATGAGCATTAGGATGATTGCTGAGACTGTAAACGCCGATAAAGAAACTGTCAGAAAAATTTTACATGACGAATTGAACATGAAGAAAATCTGTGCGAAGGATGCACAATGCACCTGCCCATAACGCGCTGTCTGTGAAGCGTTATTTAGCCGCTAGAGGCACTCCAGTGCTCGAACACGCGCCGTACTCGCCTGATTTAGCACCCTGTGACTTTTTCCTGTTTCCAAAGATCAAGTCTGTCTTAAAAGGAACCCGGTTCGAGTCGATGGAAGAGGTGAAGCGAAAATCGGCGGAGCTCCTAAATTCACTTACAAAAGAAGACTTCCAGCATTGCTTGGACCAATGGAAAAAACGAATGGAACGGTGTGTGGCGAGGGGAGGGGAGTACATTGAAGGGAAGCATTCGATTGTAGAATAATCTTTAAAATAAAACTCTTTTTCATATGCAGTCTCATTATTTAATAGCCAGACCTCGTATATGTTAAATAGATATAAAGTTATATAAAAAAAGATAAAACGCTATCCGTTAACGATTCCGATGCTCAAACAATAAGTAATATTTTCTAAAAATGGCAAACTTACGCAATGATGAAGGAACGGCGCAATGCTCAGTTAACGCGATTTCTTTCTTCTAAACGCTCAATGTGAAGGCGGTAGAACAAGAACTCACTGCACTACGTGTAATTTGCTTGGGTTGCTGGGAGCGTAATTAAATTGCTCGTTTCCCAGGGAGCAGACTAACTTGCCTCGTATGAGGGAGCAAGACGCTCAAAAGGTAAATAATGAATGCAATAGAGTTCGCCAAAAGTCAAGAATCAACAAACTTCGCGCCTCGAAGTGCGCAAGTACTTATAGGCTTAGACGACAATGGTGGAAACGTCGGAGTGGGGTTCGCGTGGCGTAAAATGTCAAAGAAGATCGGTCCCCATGTCGTCGGATAAATGTTTGAATAACAAAGATAGGGCCTTCTGAATAACCTAAGAAATATTCGGTGACAGAGATAAGGGTTTCAGAGTAACTAAAAGTAAAGGAATGTTTAGTTCCTTCAAGATTGCATGTACAATTTCGCACTTGAATTTTAATTCGAGGGAGAATTTTAATCCTCGCCGATGACGATCTTAATCTTATCTATAAGTTAAATTTCGTTTGACACTCAGAGTAAGAAATGTTTTTCCAAATCTAAATATTTTAAAATAACTTATTTTTTTAGTCTAAATTTTGATGTGGTGCAATGAGTTTTGCGCGTTCTTATTTTTATCCTATATATTACCTTATACGAGGTCTGTTCAAAAAGTATCGCGAATTTTGTGTTTTTTCAAAAATTATTTATTTATTCATGAATATCTATTTTGTCTCCTTCAAAGTAATCCCCATCAGATATACACTTGTGCAAACGTTTTTTCCAATCCTCGAAGCACTTCAAAAATAATTTTTTGTGATCTTGTTCAGCTCCTCCTTCGATGCCGTCTTTATCTCCTCAATCGTAGCGTAACGTCGTCCTTTCATGTGCCTCTTCAGTTTCGGGAACAAGAAAAAGTCACAGGGGGCCAGGTCTGGGGAATACGGTGGCTGCGGCATCATTAGTGTGTTGTTTTTGGCCAAAAATTCGCGCNTGTGTGAGCAGGGGCGTTGGTACGAATTTCGCGGCGACCCGTCTCATGCCCAAATCATTAGTAAAAATCGAATGGCACGAGCCAATCGATATGTTTAGGTCCTCAGCAACTTCTCTAACGGTGATTCGACGATTGGCCAATACTATTTTCTTCACTTCATCAATGTTTTCGTCTGTTGTTGACGTGCTCGGGCGCCCGGCACGTTCTTTGTCGTTCACATCTTCTCGGCCCTCTGAGAACATTTTGTACCACCGATAAACGTTGTTTCGGTACAAGATAGCTTCACCATATGCCACAGTCAACATTCGGAATGCGTTCGCGCACTTAATTTTGTTTTTCACACAAAATTTGAAGCATTTCGCATACAGATTCTTTGATCCATTTTTTGGAATAGGCAAAAATCGAAGACGAGCCAAAACACGTCCAAGCAAAACAGCTGTCAAAGATAAACTGAATATTCAAAATGGCCGAACTTGTCGGCATAAGTGAGGGACATGAGTACCAACATAACGCCACAAAAAAATCGAAAATAAAATATACGTAACACGCGGAAATTCAAAATTTGCGATACTTTTTGAACAGACCTTGTATATTAAAAAAAAAAAGGAATCCGTACTTCCCGAAGTACCCAGGACATAACATCATAAATTTTAACAAACATAGAAATATAAATTTTTAGGCTCTAAGTACCGCATTACAAAATTCTTCTAGATTTATAATAGATCGGTTGAAAAAATTCGCAGATTGTCCCGACCAACCGGCTGCCCGCTTTATTAAATTTAACGCCATTCCTTTTTGGGTTGCCAACGAGGTGGAGGCATGCCGTGAGCAGTGGGCTGAGAACATGTCAGCTTTGACTCCACAATCTTCGAAACCCGATCGTATCCAACGATTTATGGTTTGTCGAGTTACAGTTTCATGCTACCTAACAACAGAAATAAAATATGCGTCGCCCAATGATATTCGGCGATCCTTGGAAACTTCTAAATAATGCTTCACTATCCTGTAAATACATAAGCTTTCATTACCCTTGAACGGAGAAAAATAAAAACAAGGCTGTGGTCGACCGGGCGTCGATGTTTTAATGCGATCCGGGACTTTAATTATGAGATTCGTTATCCAAAAAGATCTACAAATGTCTCAAGGATGCTAACGATAGTACACGTTGCTCCGTACCGAGAGTGAGAAGCAAAACTAGTTTTTTCGATATGGCCTCTAAAGAGAGCGAACTATAAGGGTACAACGTGGCTAACTTACCAATGACTGGGGTCGGGTCCCATACATAATCATTGCGAAGGCGAGGAGGTCTAAGGGCTTCCGCTCCCATATAAAAGCGTTTAATTAAGGGGTGATTCCCTTGTCCTTTTTCGCGATGAGTAAAAACGCAGTACGCAAACGGGTACTATTAATCGAGGAGAATGAAATTTCTCGCTCTAATTGTTGAGCTAAAAACTCTAAAAACTTGAGTGGTGGTCACTGGAAAAAGAGATATCGCTGAGGCTCGATAAGAAAACTACTTTCGCAGGAGTTTTATATTAACAGATCGTGAAGTCAATCAGCGAGGCTAAAGTCATCTCTAATGCTTGTAACGGTACTCTGCGATGGAGAAAACTTTGCTTGATAAGGTCCCGGCTGCTAAGGAAAGTGTCCTCCAAGCTGGGTGACGATCTTTGAAAAGGAGACGAAAGTAGGTCTTGAGATGGTAAAAAAAATCAGAGGTTCCTGAGATAGAAGATGATAAAAAACCAGGAACCATGCTTGAGAAAGCCACCAAAGTACTAGTACCACTCCCTCTGCTCTGTCGTCCACGATTATTCACGCGGCAATAAGATGAAGGGGAAATGCAAAAAATCGGATTCCTGACTAAGAGATAGTAAATGCATCAACCGTCACAGAGCCTGGATCTAGGAACCAGGATACGTATTCTATACATTTTGCGTTAATAATCGATGCAAATAGATTTATTTCCAAAGGTTCGAATTTAGCTGACAGCTTAGAGAATGTTGCTTGTGACCAAGACCATTCTGTATTTATGCTGATAATTCTAGATTCGTGATCCGCAATAATATTATCAATAGAGGCGCGGTCAATGTATGACGCGAAAAGAAAGAAATTTTGTTTCTCACACCACCACTATATCTGTTTGGATAACATCATTAGATGCAGATCTTGAGTTGAACCAAAATGGTTGATATAAGCGATCGCCCTCGTATTGTCTAACCTGAGAAGAATCTCACAGTTGGAAAGATCTGCTGCAAAACATTTTAAAGCATAGAAAGCTGCTTTAAGTTCCAAGAAATTAATATGATTACATTTCACGTTTTCTGACCACCCGTGAGTGCGGAACTCGCCATAAGACGCTCCTCAATCCTAAAGGGATGTATCCGAGAAAATTTCCCGTGTTGCTACTCCTGAGCGGATAAAAATGGTTCGGGTCTGAGAAGATATTAATTCACCATTGAAAGTCCTTGTTTAGATACAATGGAATGTCCATTTTTGCAGCGTAGTTCCCGTTGGCTTTCGCTAAGGCTAGAAATTTTTTTCTTTCGAACTCCTTTGTATATAATAATCCATATTGAACAGCAGGGCGAACTGAAATCAAAGAACCAATCAGGTTTGCAAAATCTTTGATTCGACACTTGGATTTTGTTAGGTATTTGCAGCTCTGTGAAGGAACTAGCGGCGATTTTGCATAATTGAAAATAAGGCCGAGAGATGGTAAAAAATCTAGAAATGAACTCAGGTTTCATGAACAATCTTCCTTTGAGGCGCCGAAAAAAGAAAAACATTTAAATGGACATAGTCTTCTCCACTGAACATAGTCTCCCATAAATGTGCCATTATCAGTGTAAGACCTTTGTAAATATATACGTCGCCGTGGAGAGACCGAATGGCAGAGCTATGAATTCATATGTGATCTTGCGCCGTTGGAATCGAAGAAAATCTGCGGTTTCCGGGGGAGATTGAAACGAGTAACTACTGCAGAAACAGCAATTAATTTTTTCTACCTAGATATGACAAGATAATCTCTCTGCTTACCCTGTTAATCTCCTTACCTCTTCTAATGGCGGGCTCGAGAATGTGATCGAACTCGGAGACCCTGTTGGCGGCTCGTTTAATAAATAGCCCCTGACTGGCGAGCAGAGAATGGTGTTCGGTGTGCAGGGGTCTTGTAGTTTCCCACATCTTGCATCGGGATTTGCTACATTAGTAGTTGTCGTATCGGTTGGAGAGTCGTTTTCCTCGCTATCGTCGGAGCAGCGGTTTGTTTTGATGATTCCCTGTCTGCTTTCTTACACGCCTGAACTGATTTCAGACCCTCTGCAAAACCTGACTCAAAAAATCAATCGTCCACCGACGAGTCAGTCGCTGACTTTCCTACAAAAGTCAGGCAGAGCTTTATAAAGGTTTATCTGGTTAGCGATAGACGGAACTGGTGGTCTGTCAACAGATGAATCCCCTCTGCTAACCATAACTTCGTAATGGCAGCTTTCATGTCTTCATCATGGAATGTCTCTTGTTGAAGTTTTAATAGATCTAATGTGTCGGAGCCCAATGCATTGAGATAAGCTCCGACTTGGAGCTGTTCTTTTGACTGACATTCCTCTCTTTTTAAGACGCTCTGTCGTTTTGCGAGAGTGGCATGCAACTCCAGGTTAATCTTCGGAAGCCTCAAGCATACTAGCTCGCTGCTTCCAATATGATCAGATCCCATGAAGCATCGATGGCTAAAGATTGCTCATTTCCGAATAGCTCGCTCATTAATGAGATCTCGTTCTCCTTATTAGAGCTAGGGTTCTCAACTATCGTGTGGGGAATCATACTAAAAAAGACTCTAGGATCGGAAATAGACGTCGACGCGTCTGTCGCTGGTTTGCCGCTCCGGTTCTCGAGAACCGTTTGCTCATCTGCCTGAAAAATAACCTCTGGAGAAGCGATCTCAATCTCTCTCTCCAGGGAAGGGTAAACTTCCGACCTTTTTGAAGTCTTTGACGAGCTTTGCTTCCTCATAAATGCTAGAATATCTCTCAGCGTGAAAGATAACTTGTCTTGGTGCTGCTGTTGTACAAATAGGAGAAAGCATGGTCAGATGGAGCAATCGGTTATGTTCCTTCTACCTTCTTTCCTTCTGCCATAACAAAGGAACATACCTGGTTCGCCGCCCCGGTTTTGAAGAACCGTCTGTCCATCTGCCTGCATAAAGACTTCTGAATGAGCGAATTCTCCATCGCCCGCCAGGGAAGGACTACTGTCCTCTGCCGCTCACCGAACAATTCGTTCGCCAATGTGGCGTCATTTTCCTTATTCAACTCAGAGGTCTCCCTGATGAGGGGATTCCTCGAAAAAAAAACCGTGGTCGTCCACTATGGTCGCACGAGCACCTCGTCTCGGGAGACCCCGCGAGATTTAACCTCGCAGTCGCAATTCCGCGATCTTTCCGTCGAGTAACGTTTCCTCTGTTTTGATCAATGTATGGAATGGCTCCTATGGTAGTTTTTAGGCATTCTGTATCCAAAACTAAGAAATCTATTGCCTAAACGAAACACTAAAGGGATTCAGACACGCACAGAACTGTTAGCGTTATGTGCAACAGAAATACAATGACGTGAAGAACACGCACGAAGGCATAGAGATATAAGAATAGAGGGAACAAGGGATATATGCTACCTGTAAGTGGAAGTGGTAGAGGCAAAGAGAGAGATGGATGCCGAGTGTCCTATCTGTCTCTTTCTAGTCACGCGCTGGGATTGGCTGTCGCGCCAACGACGATATAGCTATACATTTTTCTCCATCCAATTCAAAGAAACTGTCATTGCTAAAATGATCACTGCAAATATATGCTGTTTTCACTTCAAAATACAAAGGTAGTTGAAGTATATTCAACCATTTACGCCTTATATCTACATCCTTCGGTAGCCTACAACATTTACATATTTTTTTTAATGTAGGAAAAAATAACATATAATTATTTGAGGTTACGTATTTGTACTTTCTTACGAGTGAAAACTGCGGTTACATCCAGGATAAGACTCCGCCTTGCATTTCAAACAATGCCTCATTTTTAAACAAATCGCGTCCAATTATTATTTTGTTAACGTTCGAATATTTAACGAATTTTAATTCTACACACATGTGCACGCATATTTACAAAACGAAATTTTAGTCTGCTTTCTCCCCTCCTGACGTCGCGTGATCGCTTGGCGGCTCATTGTAACAACCAATCACAGCGCTCAACTAAAAAGAGACAGATAGGACACTCGGCATCCATTTCTCTCTTTGCCTCTATCACTTCCACTTACAGGCTTGTTCCCTCTATTCTTATATCTCTATGCACGAAGGCGTGAAGGACGGCGCCACGTTTTCGCTTGTTTTTGAACTGTTAACATATGCGTGCCGAGGAGACACGACTACATTTTCCATCCGGACAAGACGACAAAGCATAATTTTTGGTAAGCGATGTGCGATTATAGAAGCTTGTTGATAATAATATTGCTTATAATATTACTTAGTAATTACATGAATCGATGGTTATTTAAAATTAAATTATTTATCGTGCGGCTGTCGTTTGTCGTGGTGGGTTAGCTAGGAGTGAATTAATTATGAGAAATAATATTACGGGTATTGGGAATATATGCATGATTATTTACACGTATGTATATAGTCATACATGTGTTCAATAGATTTCGAGTTTTTGTTAGAGCGATATAGGGGAAAATGAATTATAACGGAGCACAATCATTGGCGCGTTTACTGAAGCTCTCCAGCAATCCAGTACGTCTAGAGTGTCGGACTTATCATAATGGCACGTCCCTGAAAAATGGGGACGTTACAACTACATGTGTAATGCGGGGCGCATTGAAATCGTTCCGTTTTTTTGATGCGCACTATGCGAGTCTCCGCAAGCATTAAATTGGAGCGGTTCCTAATGCGCCTGACCGACGCATGTCGCACATTAAAATATCGATGCCGCAGATACCATAGATTCTTTAAGTATATGTAATAGACATAGAGAAGGAATTACCCTTCAGTCTGTTCTTTTTAGCTATACTGCTGAATTAGTATAATAAGTTGAAGTGAGAAAACATATACTTGTCCCACTTCAACATATTGCACCAGTTCAGCAGTACAGTTAAAAGAACAGACATTTATTTCCTATAGACCGAAAGTATGTCTAAGTGAACTTAATAGCTGGCATTCATAGTCGGGTCTTGTATTGTATATAAGATCGTTTTAAGTTTATTTCAGATACTGTACGGCTTATTTCATTTATTTCATTGGTTACAAAGCATCTCGACATAAACTTGTGGGGATCGCGGTAAGGCCTATCGCCACCGCGCGTGCTGAAGGGAGAGGAGAGGAGGATCTCCAGTAAGGGTAGCCCTGTAGGTGAGCGCTAATAAAGCGGAGTCCTCATGACTACTCACATGCAGCTATATTTTACTAGATAAGTACAAACACGCAAACGTAACAAAGGGAAACGATGAGCTAAAACTAAGGAAAGCGGCGAGAACAAAATAGCCGCAACGTAGAACGAAATGGGCGTGATGCACAATGAGATGGTCGCGGCGCGGGACACAGAAATCGGAACGCAATTTACAGTAGAACAAAAATGGCCGCGGGGGAAATCAGCGGCGAGCGAAGTTGCGAAGGAAATCGGCGGCGAGCGAAGTCGCGAAGGAAATCGGCGGCGAGCGAAGTGGCGAGGGAAATCGGCGGCGAGCAAAGTCGCGAAGGAAATTGGCGGCGAGCGAAGTCGCGAGGGCCGGAACGCAGGCATTGACGCGCGTTGGTTCGTAGAGTCGGAAGCGGAACGCACGAGGGTGAACACCAGGGAACATTCACGAGCCCGTCCGAGGGCGATCGTCGGCGACGAGAAGCGTCGCGAGGGAGATCGGCGGCGAGCGGTGTCGCGAGGGCGATCGGCGGCGAGCGGTGTCGCGAGGGCCGGAGCGCATGCACGGAACGCACGAGGGTGAACACCAGGGAACACTCACGAACACGTCCGCGCTGTCCAGAGTTCGAGGAGAAAGAGAGCGAGCCGGGGTCCGGGCACGACCGCCGGGACGCTTCGAAACAAAATACGATCGCGCTACGGAACACGTGGTTGGCCGGCGAGGCCGCGTGACATTCTCGTAGTTCCGGTGGTGCGTGCGACGCGCCAGAAAGGCCGGATGGCGCAGAGACCGGTCAGCAGACCGAGCGCGGTTGCAGAACTTGCTTCCTCATCCATGAGGCCACTCTGGGCGGTGGCGCCGCCGGTAACGGCGGGCGAGGCTCGACCGCCACAAACTTGAGACGATCTTAAATATAAGATCTGATTTATGAGTATTGGCCAATAACATAATGGAATAAGCACTGTCTTTGTTTCTCGCAGATGACCTCGCGCCGAGAGAAAAAGTATTAGGTTGGTGCAAATGAAATGGCAGTTTTCAGTGTTTTGAATTTCACACCCCTATATATTACTTTTCTTTCATACAGAGGACGGTGTATGTATACTGTGTGAAAAGTACATGATCCACATGTGATTTAGCGCACATAACTTTATTTCTATATTGTACTGTTAGTCATAGAAGTTTGCATTAACGCTGTGATGGAAAATAGAGAAATTCGAATAATTTATTTATACGAGTTCAAACTTGGTCATATTGCAGCCGAGGTAACATGTAACATTCATACTGCATTTGGTGAAGGTACTGTAAGTGAAAGAACGACGAGATGTTGATTTGAAAAATTTCGTTGTGGGGACACAAACCTCGACAATTTGTCTCATGGACATGCACTTTTCATCATTTATGACGTTGTTTTGAAGGAGATGGTTGAAACAGATTTAAGGTTAAGTCTGAAAGATTGTCAAAAGATTCGCAGTTGATCATTTAACTGCCGTTGCAACCAGAGGTTCAGCCACGGAAGGGAGAGCGGCTGAACAAAAGAAGAGGAAGACCACCGAAAAAATGAAAAAAGATGAAAAAGTTACCCAGTTCAGTTATAGGAAAAACTCATTTTATCTAACAAAGATAATTACTTCATAAGAATAAATTTTATTTTATAAGAAAAGTTTATGTTTGGTTTTACAAGAACAGGCATGTTATAAAAATAATATAAGTGTATTTTATTGGGAGTGTGAATAAGTTCTCGCCGTTTATTGTGAAAATAAATCCTTTATTTAAAAAAAATAATAAAAAAACAAGTCAATTAAAGTATTGCCCATCGCTGGAGACTACTTTTTCCCATCTTTCTGGCAGCATTAGAATTCCACGTCGAAAAAACGACACTTCTTTTGCGGTTATCCACGAATCGATCCATTTTTTCGTTTCTTCATGCGAAGTGAAGTGCTGCTCAGCCAGGCCGTTAGTCNAGAAGGCGCAATGTCTGGAGAGTACGGCGGATGGGGTAGGACTTCCCATTTCAGCGTTTCCAGGTATGTTTTGACCGGTGACGTGACATGCGGCCGAGCGTTATCATGCAGCAAAATCACCCGTCTTTGCTCATATTGCGGCCGTTTTTTTTTCAATGCTCGGCTCAAACGCATCTATTGTCGTCGATAGAGATCCCCTGTGATGGTTTGGTTGGGTTGGAGCAGCTCGTAATACACTACTCCCAGCTGATCCCACCAAATGCACAGCATGAGCTTGGAACCGTGGATATTCCGCTTTGGCGTTGATGCTACTGCTTCGCCGGGCTTAACCCACGATTTTTTACGCTTGGGATTAC
>NW_014554400.1:5722-14150 GCF_001313825.1 Dinoponera quadriceps | reverse complement strand
AATACGATGTATGAAACCTTTCCTTTTTTGTCGTTGAAGCAGCTGTTCACAACGTGACAAGACGCCGTTCGACGTCTCTCGGCTTCAGTTCGTACGGCACCCAAGATCCTTCCTTTTGTATCATTCCTAATGCTGTCAGACGTTTCGAAACTGTTGTTCGATCAACTCCTAATCATTTTGCAACATCGGATTGCGTCTGACATGGATCTTTAGCAAATAATGTTTCCAATTCTTCGTCTTAAAACTTTTTTGGTGCACCACTGCGTTCTCCATTTTGAACATCAAAATCACCATTTTTTAATCGGTTAAACTAATCTCTGCATGTTCTTGCCGACAGAGCATGATCACCATAGGATCACTACAAGATTTCTGTGTGCTTCAGCTGCAGATTTCTTCTGAATAAAATAGTGCAGTAAAATTCCCCGCAAAAACGGTTTATTTGGCACGAAATTTGACATGTTTTACGCTACAAAAAGAAAATGTTCTTTATAGGTTAGTGAAAAGACACGCACTGATTTTAAACATAGGTTATAGAACTTCAATATAGATGCGTCATCATCTTGAATTATACACAGAAAATTTTTATACCGCCATCTGATGGTGAAACGGCGAGAACTTATTCACACTCCCAATAGTTTTGCAAAAACAGTTTTAGTTTGAAAGAAAAGTTTATTTTAACCCACAAGAATAGTCATCTTACAAGAATCAATTAATTTTATGAATTTAGTTTGAAAAAAGTAAAAAGCTGTTAAAAAACTAGAATAAAAGAAAAAGGAAAACCCCGGCAAGGATATCACAGACTAAAAGCTAGCACTCATGCAAGGGGCGACTATGATTGGCGGGGGCCGCTAGCGAATCGGAAAGCGCCGCGGAAGGGGGGAGAACGGTTTGAAATCAACGAGAGGGAAAGGCGAACAGTGGCAAGCAGACGCTAGAGGCGAGAAGACGTGAAGCCGAGGAAGCCGAGAACGCGGAAGCGCAGAAAGATAAGGGATGAAGGATATTTAAGGAGCTGGGGAAAAAGGGAGAAGCCTGTGAGGACGCCCGGGGATTAGCCCATAAGCAGAGGCCTGGGAGACGAGGGGAAACGACCGGTCGTTCTAGCGACAGTAAGTGGTGTATAGATTTGCTACAAGTTCTCCCCCGTAATTCTTCTCTGTCTGAGACCCTTCGTCAGGAAAAGAAAACGTCCGTTACATTTAAGGAAAAATTAACGTGTAACACCATAAAAGGGTGGTGATATCCGCTCGACACGTTGATTTTCGGACGGGCGATCTAATAACGGGGAATGGAATAGAAAGGAAATTCTGTGACTGGGACTGCCAGTAACGTCGGGAAAAAGGAAATGCCGAGGACAAGCCCAAGGAACCAAGAGCAAACATCGTTTGCAAAGCAACCACGAGTCTTGAGAACACCGGTAGCCAATATGGAGAGATCCAGCACGAGGGCAGGCACAACCTACCAAAAAATAGCTGAAACCAAAAGGGACGATATCAATAATTTGGACCAGATAACGGAACAGTTGGCGGGCTTAACGAACAAAATAATAACCAGAGGAGAAGGGTCATCAAGGTCGTCGAGAGAGTCCTGACGAGTTATTAACGAATGGGTCGAAGAGCAACGGCGTCGACACCGAGAGTCCAGACACAGGGACGAAAATAGATACAGTTACGAGGAAAGCTCGGGGGGCTACCAACAAGTGCCCGAGGTTCAACCATACCCACAACCAAGGGCGGACATATCACATATACCTCCATTTGCACAACCGTACATCGGGGGAAATCCGTTCGCACATTGGAAGTTTGCAGGAACTAAAAGTAAGATACATCCTGTAGACTTTGTGCGAAAGATACAGAAGGTCATGAGACATGAGCGCATGAGCGATTCCACCGCTCTGTACTATCTAGAAAACACCATGGTGGGTCAAGCCGCCACATGGTGGTTCATACACGAATTCACAAGCGTTCGACAATTGCGACGCAATTCGAAAAAAATATTGGAGCATAGCGGCACAACTTGAGGTACACCAAGAGATACTACTCGGACGATACATACCCGAGGAAAATGAAACGATGGCTGACTATGTTCTTAAGTTTCACCGTGAGAACAAGTTTCTCGATAACCCAATTCCGGAAAAGAAATTTGTGTCCGCAATTGCGGTTCAGCAAGAACTAAGAGTCGGTATGATAGACACCGTGGACAAGTTGGTGGAAACCCTCAACGCGATAGATGCCGATAGGCGACGCCACGCCCAAAGAATGAGGGTAAAGACCGATTTGATGGAATGAACCGTTGCACCTCAACGTTCTTATTATACGCCACAACCAACGACGAGTTATAGAGAACTCACAACGTCGCGCCAACAATCACCGAGAACCAGTATGCGGCCAGAACCGCCACCAAGGGGATACAGGGAGTACAAACCTCCACAGACCAAATTTCTAACGGAAAGAAAACAAACCCCAAGAAATTATACGTTCGAATGGCCTAAAAGGGAAGACCTACCCAAAAGACCAGGGACAACCGGTCAAACTGCGCAAGTGAACAAAAAACCTTTACAAAACCCGCGAAATTCAGCTGAAACAAACAAAGGTAAACCACCACAGCCAAAGCCAAGATGCGAAGCCCGCGAGGAAATACAAGAAGTAGCCGAGAAGCAGCAAGAGACTGCACTCACTACCATTGATGAACTAGAAGAAGAAAATAAAATCGATGAAACATCCATCGAGATACCTCTCCAAACAGATGAGAGGGGGAGACCATTGTTAACGGTAGATCTAACATGGTCTAACTACACCTATCGAGCAGAAGTCCTGCTAGACATCGGATCAACGATTTCACTAATCACCAACGACTTAATGAACAAATTCTCCGAGGAATTAACAGGAACCTTTGGAGTCAAAGCCCCGAGAGGAGGATTCTTTCGCATAGTAAAAATAAATAAGACAACAATTGCGAGTGCCTTCAGTACGCGGGGAATACAAACTGGTCTCATGATAAATCTAGACTTTCTAGGGAAATCAACGGCAAATCAAACGAAATTTGGAATCATTCTTTTTATGTAGTCTCCAGAATGACGAGATCACTGATTTTAGGTATCGATTTCCTAAAAAACCAGGAAGCGACTCTAATGTATGACAGAGATATGGGACCACTACTGAACATCCGTAAGTCCAAACTAAACATAAGAGCAGAAGAAGACGAAGAAATGATTGTCTCGCCAAGCAAACTCGAGGTAATACATGAGATCAAAGAAGAAGAAGTGGGAAATACAAACCCACCTAGCCAGGAAACTCAAGAAAAACAAACGACTCCGTAGGAGTCCCCCATACAGCCATACATTGAAGAAAGATTACAAAGTCTATTATTCAAATACGAAGATCTTCTAGACGGATCATTGGGAAAGATAAAAAACTATCAACATAGAATCCAAATGTGGGATGAAATACCACCCCAGGTAAAGAAATATCCCGTACCGCTGAAACACCTAGAAGCAGTACGTGAGGAAATTGAGAAAATGGAAGCGGACGGCATAATACGTAGAGAAGCTACTGAATACGTAAGCCTACTTGTAATCGTCGAAAAAACAGACGGTAGAATTAGAATCTGTCTCGATGGAAGAGCAGTAAATGAGAAAATGCGAAATGACCGAGCACAACCATTAACGATTGATGAGATCATCGTCAGAATAGGAGATAGAAAAATATATACAAAACTCGACATAAGTTAAGCCTACTGGCAAGTCGAAATCGAACCAGAATCCCAAAAATACACAGGATTCTTATTTGACGGACAAACATACGTATTTCAACGCATGCCTTTTGGACTGAAGACTGCAGGAGCGTCATTCATTCACAAGAGCAATGGAGCAAATAATCGCTCAAGTCAAATATCTTTGTCCATTTATAATTATCTATCTCGATGATATATTGATTGCGAGCGAGACACCGGAACAACAGCTGATACAGTTAGGCCAATTATTCCGAGCATTACAAGAAGCCGGAATAAAACTAAACCGCGAAAAATGCGAATTTCTCAAGCCGTAAATATCTTTTTTTGGACACAATTTGTCAGAAACAAAAATAGAGATGGCAAATTCAACAAAAGAAGCCATACAAACGTTCGCAACACCACAATCAGTGAGACAAGTTCAAGCTTTTCTAGGATTAGCGAATTGGGACCGGAAATTTATTCCAAACTTAGCACAGCTCACAAGGCCATTAGAGCAAATCACACAAAAGGGAGTAAAATTCCATTGGGACCAAGAAAAACAACAAGCGTTCCAAGATATGAGGAAAGCGATCAACAAAGCCGAATGCTTATTTTTTATAAGGAAAGACCTACCTTACGGTTTGGAAACAGACGCCTCCCTGGTCGGACTAGGAGCCCGCTTGTATCAATTTGAAAAAAGAAAGCCACATAAAGAATATACGCTAGCATACGCAAGCCGAGTGCTCAAACCAGCCGAGCGGAATTATACAACGACAGAGCAAGAAGGACTAGCTCTGGCCTGGGCACTAGAAAAATTCAACATAATATTATATCAACGAACGGTATATGTTAGAACCGGCCATAGAGCACTTACGTTCCTAGGTACATGCGCCATTCACAGCAGACGCATAGTGCGCTGGATGGAGAAATTCCAAAATTACGATCTAAGAATTCAATACATACCTGGAGCGAACAACATGATCGCCGATCACGAAATCCTCCACCAGAACAAGCAGAAGACCAACCTAAAAATGAATTAGCATTGACTGAAGCGGATCCTCACAAACAAATATACCTCAATTACCGAACTGGATCAGGAACGCACAACTAGGCGACGATACCATAAAGAATTTATTACAAAACAAACCTGATTGGTATGTCATACGCAACAACATAGTACGAATATTAGCTAGAGACGAAAAATCAGACCGCGTCGTGATACCTGATTCAATCGCTTGGAATCTAGTAAACAAGATCCATCATCATTTAGTACATTTCGGAACCGATAAAATGATTCAGTTCACAAAAGACATATTTCACGTAAACAATCTCGATAAAATAGCACGAGATGTAGTAACTTCATGTGAGATATGTATCGCATCAAAGTACTATACTCGACCGACTGTCGGCGAATTATATTACGAAGGACCAGAAGACACCGGTAAACTAATATCTATTGATCTATTCGGACTATTACCGAGCTCACATAAAGACAATAAATACGTGCTAGTCCTTATGGACATGCTCTCTAAACACGTAGCACTATTCCCATTAAGGAACCAAAAGGTGGACACGATCATAAACGCAATCGAAAAAAAATATATACCTCGCAAAGGCTATATACCAGAAACTTTCCTAACAGATTGCGGAGGCCAATTCATAACGGGAAAATGGACACGTTTTGCAAGAAAAATAAGTGTAAGACTAAGCAGAACCGCACCTTACAACCCACAAGCTAACCCAATGGAACGCGTCATGCGAGAACTAGGAAGAATACTACGAGCTTACGCTCATAACAACCACCAAAACTGGGACTATGTAATCACTCGAATTGAAAACATAATAAACAAAACGAAACATGCGTCAATAGGAATGACCCCACTATCATTGGAAGTAAACGACCAATGGTACGCACAAGGATCCGACCCTCATAACAGAGACACCACCTTTAACGAATATGAAATTTCAATAGACCTTCTACCGAAGAACCAAATTAAACAACCAACACCAGAAGAAAAGGAATTTCAAAGAAACAAACAAGTAGAAGAAGGCCAGAAAAATCTAAAAAGAGCGTTAGAAAAACGACAGAGACAAGCGGAAAAACACGGCACAGTGGAAAAATACAAGGTAGGAGATTTTGTATGGCGAAGAGCCCACAAAAGAAGTGACGTCAAACACAGTAAAATCAAGAAACTATATCCAATTTACGAAGGACTATTAAAAATCACAGATATTCCATATCCCAACACCTACAGACTAGAATGGCCAGACGGACAACAAGAAGGAACATGGAATACAAAACAACTTCGCCCACACCGTATACTAGAACTAAGATACGAAAATCAACAAAATCAGATCACAAGAAAAAGGAGACTTCCACCACAATCAACAATAGGAGGAAGATTTGAAACACCCAGAGAACCAAGACAAGAAGGAATAGAATATAGTTCAGACGAACGATGGGAAGACGCAGAATCAAACGGTGATCTAGAACAAACTACCAGTACATATATAAAACCTCAATCAGAGGAGCAAAAAACAGAGGGGGCGGTGAACATATTAGGATCACCACCCAAGAAAAGAAGAAAAATAACAACACATAGAGAAGACACTAAGATAAGAAAAGAACAAATTGAAATAATAGAAATAGATTCAGAAGACATTAAACAAAATACAGAATCCGAAGACAATAAATCAGAAAAACTCGACACCTCGGATTTTAACATTTCAGACAGAACGTCAGTGATAGATTTCAAAAAAACAACTACAACAATATCCAGCAATGAATCAAATAAAGAAATAAAAAACACAAACCGACAGAAAACAAACTGGAGCGCAGTACACAATATCAGTCACATCATCAATTGAACAACAAAGAAACAAACAATACGAAATACAAAACAATAATAACGTAAACAATCACCCTTATGTGACAATACACAAAACACACATAAACAATAATAATAACAATCGATACTATTTTTACAGACACACAACACCAAAACAAACATACAGACCAACCACAGAAACCAACAAGAAACTCAAACAACAGACAAAGGAATATATCAGCTACGCAGTACAAGGTTTGCTATTAGCAATACAAACAATTAAAATACTAGAAGAAAAACAAGCTAACCTATGGGAAAAATTACAGGAAATGTAAGAAGAGAAAATCTTACGAAGAAATCAACGCATATATAACTTTGTACAATATCAAAAAATAATGGAAGAACAACACGAAAACGAACAATGATTCAACGACTCCGATAATGCAACCTCAGCACAAACAACAATGGACACAAGCAGCGAAGAGGAATCATATACACAAAAAACGACAGAAGAATTAGAAAGAAAACTTTACACTTTATACAAAAAAGAAAAGAAATATCTAAAAACACACCAAAGATACCGAAAAAGAATACAACAAGAAATTAAAAAGAAAAAAGACATTAACAAAATAAAAGAAAGACTAGTCAGCTCAAAAGACTTGCTAAAAACAATGTTATACATCAATACAAGGCAAGAAAAAACCCAAAAACAAAATAAATCACAAACATCTACACAAGAAGGAACCCAATCGTCTACAAGTGATACAACAAAACAACAAAGGAAATCACAAACATCCATACAACAAGAAGAAGAAACACAATCGTCTACAAGTAACATAACAACACAACAAAGTGAATCACAGACATTCATACAACAAAAAGAAGAAACATAACCACCACAAACAGTTACAGACGAAATAACAGAATAACGAATAGAAATCGAAATAGATACATCCTTTGAAGGAAAAGAAAACATACCATTGAACATAAGAAATCCAAACTTAAAAGCATGGACAAGACAGGGATGGAGAGCAGATAGATTCCAACGCAAAACGGACCCCCTACATAGAAAAAGAAACAGATCCACAGGTAAATTCATAACAAAAAGGAAAACAAAAAAGACGAAACAGAAAAAACATGACAGCGAGACAACAGCAACAAAAAACGGAAAAAACCAACCATTAGCATTCTCCACACTAAATACGTCAATAGAAACAGTGATAATAGAAAGAGAAAAGAAACAAACACTTTATATAAGAACACCATCAGAATTACACACACCGACCACAGAACGAAAAAGCCCAATAAAAACAATAATAAACCCAACACAAACCGAACAACAATTGGAACTAATAAAAGAACTACAGCAAATACAGGGTGCGTCAGGTATTTGAGGACATTTTGACTTAAAAACTAAAATTTTTATTGGGTGAGTGCAAAAGTTCGTGCGGAGGTGCAATAGATGGCGTTAGAAGCGGCGTAAAGTTTTGTCATTAATACCGTCATCTCCGTAAGACATATCGTTGGAAAGGTGACGTGTGCAGCGTTCATTTCAAACAAAAGAATTTGTGTAGATACGAACTGCTTGGAGAAAGATTACTTTCAAAATGAGTGTCGAAAAGGTGCATTTACGGCATGTTATGCTTTACGAGTTTCGGAAAGGAATAAACGTTGCAGCAGCCGTAAAAAACATTCAAGAGGTTTATCAAGATCAAGCACCAGCTAAACGAACTGTGGAAAAATGGTTTGCGAAATTTCGCCGCGGACAGTTTAACCTTGAAGACGAGCCACGCTCAGGTCGACCTTCAGACATTGATGACGATGTTGTGCAAACTTTAGTTCAGAATACTCCGCGAATTTCAACAGAGGAAGTTGCTACAGCACTTAAC
>NW_014554400.1:0-4244 GCF_001313825.1 Dinoponera quadriceps | reverse complement strand
ATGGAAAAAGGCAACACAAAGTCATTTTGCTCCATGATAATGCCTCATCATACCCAGCAAAACGGGTCAGGGAAACGATCGAGGCGTTCAGTTGGGAAATACTAACGCATGCGGCTTATTCTCCAGACTTGACTCCGTCCGATTATCATCTATTCGTATCAATGGGACACGCTCTCGCTGAACAACGCTTCAATTCGTATGAAAATGTACGAAAATGGCTCGATAGCTGGTTCGCTTCAAAAGAAGAAATGTTTTTTTGGCGTGGCATTCATAAACTGCCGGAGAGGTGGGAAAAATGTATAAATAGCAATGGACATTATTTTGAATAAAATATTTTTTATCATTTTCAAACAACAGACGTGTAATTTTTACAAAAAAATTCCGGTTTCAAACTTCTACACCTAGTATATCAATGTAACAGATTTATGCTTTCGCATTTTGCGCTGCATGAAACAGTAGAAACACGAATTTATGCGGATTGGAATCATATATATATGCATACACTCGTCACAATTAATTCCATAAATCATAGTCTTCTGGGAGAATATAGCCGCAATGTCCACATTTTTGTGCTATAAACAAATAATAAACAATTACAACCTCAAACCTCAAATTTCCATGTTCCCATATTTTGTACAGTAGTTGCTGAATATAATATTGCATTAATGTAAAATTATTCAATTAACATTTCATTTGTTTTTTAATAATTAAAATATTTAATAATATTCTTACATATCTCTGCTAAACTTTCGATGTTTTAACACACACACATATACAGACACAGATTCACAAGAATTCCGTGCAATCAGTGCAAACAAAATCAAAACTTGCGGATGGAAATCGGTGGAACATAAAACAGATCGAACTTATTATGAGCGTTCCGCCAATTCTGCATTACGCATATTCCCCACCATGGGACCGCGCCTATACGTTCAACTTATCATATACGATAGAGGCATTCGTTAAACTCGTATCAGACTATGGATTGAAAATTGTAATTGAAATGAAATTTCACTAATCAGTGTAGAATTCACTAAATTTCATTAATCTTGAGTTTAGTTAGTTTTACACTGATTGGCTAAATTCAATTCAATCTCAATCCCCAATCCCTATTTTGATACGGGCTTTAATAGTTTCCGTATTGTACTCACAGTATTGAGTCCGTTCCAATCGCGTAAGTGCGTAGATTACATAGAAAATCGTTCCAATTTGACCAATGCGTACATAGGCTCATATTGGATACGCATAGAATTTCCTAGATTTACATCGAACCCCCACTACTCCAATGCATCAACTGCTTCTAGTAGCGAACAGAAGCAGTTAATGCAGTTGATGCGATCCATTCAAATTGTGCGGTAAAAGAAGAAATTTTAAAATGTCCAAGGAGTCGTCCAAAGCACAAGAATCTCTGTTTGAGTTTCCAATCTTCATGGAGAAATGAAATGAACTGCTTCTAGTAGCGAGTCTTGCCACGCTGTTTCTAAACGCCGAAAATGCTAAAAAACAAAAAAACGGTAAAAATAAACATGTATTTATATTTTTTTGAGCAAAAATTTGTAAGTTATTTTGATACAAATTTATAGGTATGTATAAACCAAATCGCAATAAATAGTTATTCCTCTGCAGAAATTTGTTTTTGACCACTCATTGCTTGTAATCCCTTACCAATTAAAAATAGTACCATTTCAAGAGTTTCGGGGAGCATTCTAAAATATATTATCAATAACCTATATGACATTTCAATACAAACACAAAAGTCATATTTAATGCATAAAAACTCATAACATAAAAACTCAATTACGCATAGTGCGCATATGCTGTACTCATTGAAAGTGTCTTTTAAATATCAATCTAGAGTTATTAGGAATTACGCGTTCAACATAGTCCGTAATTTTGACAGTAGCAATAACTTTTCCGCGCATTGTACTCTGTGACCGGATGTCACTAAACGAGTAGATAAAGTTGACGTCAAGTCGTCCGAATCGCACAGACCGTCCAGAGGTTGGCTTCTTCCCAGATCCCGCTGCCAATACACGGTCGCCAGGGCATTTTTGGAGACTCGCCCAAACTCTAGGCCTAGAAAGCTGGACTGGCCAAGCCTCTCCAGATATGCCTTTAATGTTAGGAGGTACGCAGGGGGATTCCCTCTCCGATAGAGCTGTCGTTCCCGAAGAGATGCTCGTGTCGCCGGACGCTCGCTTCAGACACTAAGTGTGAGGGTAGGAAAGCTTCAAAATGAAACAAGTATTCACAAAATCCGATAAGCGAATCTAGATTTATTACAAAATGAAACTCTTGAAGAGAGGAAAATGCTAATGTAATCTAGAAATACAAATAATGATTTCTGTCAACATATAGAGAATGAATAAAACAAAATAATGATGCTATAAAAGAAAAACAATAGTTGATCGTATAGTAAAGAACTTAAAAGTAATATTAGCCTAATCTATAGGTAAATATACATATGTAAACAGAATAAGATAGTGCGATTAAACTATAATAGAAAAAACGTACGAAATTCGGTACATTAATAATCTAATTGTCAGGCCCTAACTAAAAGAAAGATATATTACACGAACAATTATGCCCACGGCGAGGATAACGCAGTGTGACGTCGTTCGTATTTCCTTGGTGAAGCCCTATTACGATGTAGGGCCTTTATCGCGAACCCGTTGGAATGCGATCGGGCGCGCACAAGGAGGTGACGCAACATGCGTCGTTTCGCATACCGGATCGCCCTTTGATCGCGCCGACGGATTTTACTTCCGAACGGAATTTTCGAATTCCGCCCACCTACGTCGCGATCCGCGTCAATTTACGCAGTTGACGTCGTGGTTCCCCAACGAAGGGTCTCAACCGAACAGGAATTTTACGGGGGCAACATTGGCGAATCTCTAAACCACTTACCGTCGCAAAGCGACCGGTCGTTTCCCCACATCTCTCGGGCCTCTGCTCGTGGGCTGACACCGGACCGTCCTTCCAGGCGAGGTCTCTCGTTCGCCATCCCCTGGAGATCCCGTCGTTTCGATCCTCCGCGCAGTTCCTCGCTTCCTTCCTTAACGTCCTTTCTCCTCCAGCGTCCGCTCGCAACAGTCCTACTTGCTTCCTCTCCAATTTCGAACGTTGCCTGCTTTCCGCGATACTTCCTGATTCGCTGTTGGTCTTGGCCAATTGCAGTCGCCCCTCAGTATCTCGCGCAGGCGCACGCGCGGCCATCGTCGGTCTCCTCCAATCCTCTCGCTCGTTTCTCGTTCTGGCCAATTGCTTCTCAGCCACACGGTTCCCGCGCACGCGCGTTTTTTACTTTTAGTTTGGCTTCTATTTAAAAAAACTTTTGCTCTATGCGGTCTCCCTCTTCTTCCGGTTAGCCGCGCTCCCTTACGCGGCTGAACCTCCGGTTGCAACTTATATTAAATAAGTTATATAATATTTGATAGTCTTTCAAAGAAATAATTTCACTGTCATCGTCACTATCACTGGATTTGGTACTATCACTATCAATATTGTTATTTTTTATAATTATCAAAGAAGATATTAATTTCGGCGTTATTTCCACTGTTTTACAATATTTTGCTGTAATGTATGCTTTGAATATATAGATATGGAGGAATAAAAAATGTGTCCAAAATATGTACAAGGAAGAAAGGTATACGAATGATATTCGTTCTCTCTGCACATGCGACACAAGTGACGTTATAGATTAGAAACAAGTTATATCTCAGTTGTGATGAATGACAGATGACAAAACCTGTTATAAATAACATTATATTACGATGTAATAGTGAAAGGATAAATAAATTTTAATATATACCATAACGATACATAAGAAAATAATTTTTATTCACGTTTAACCCTTTGGGGACCACAGGGACACTGGTGTCCCAATCATTACATATTGTACTCTACTAGGTATTCTATTGTATTCTAATAGTTAGATAATATACAAAGAAACAACTAGAAGAAAAACTGAAAAGTTCATTGATTTTTTTCCGATTTGGCAGAAGAAATCGCCGCACATGGAAAGAAAATGACAAAGATAGGTCTTAGAAGAAGGTCCTTAGGAAGACCATCTAAGTCAAGTAAACAATTGCATGATGTAAGAAAATATTTACCACTACTTGGAGATTCAAGGAGACGCTGTGCACGTTGTGCAAAAAGAAAAATTGAAAAGAGAACAAAACTGTAACGATGCATTCCCCGGCGAACACCGCGGCCGACCGACCATCCGTCGGCCGCGAAACGGC
>NW_014554399.1:434-1890 GCF_001313825.1 Dinoponera quadriceps | reverse complement strand
CAGCATTTGCGGGAGAATTTAGTTTTTTGTTTTAATTAGAAGAAAAGTGAATCTGAAGCGCATCGAATGCTTGTAGAAATTTATGGTTACAATGCACCAAATGATAAATCATGTAGGGAATGGTTTCGACGTTTCAAGAATCGTGATTTCAGCGTTAAAAGCAAGCCTCACTCAAATGGACCTCAAAAGTGTGTTGAATACTATGAGCTGCTACAACCTGGTGATTGCATTACGGGCCATCGGTAGAGACTACAATTGATTCGTTTAAGCTGTGCATTATGAAAAAAACGGCCGGAATGCGAGCAAAGACATGACAAAATTATTTTTTTGCATAATAACCGTAACATCGCCGTACATTGCTCCTTCTGATTACTGGTTGTTCCGACGGATGCAGCACGATTTGGCAGGTCACCGGGTCACTTCTTTCGCAGAAATCGAAAATTAGTTCCTAACTTGGATCGCCTCAAAAACGAGACATTTTTCCAAGATGGAATTGGAAAATTGCCTGAGAGGAGAAAAAAAGTAGTACCCAGCGATGGACAATATTAGGTGGTAAACTTAGTTCCTGCGACTCACAGTTAGATGACGTTANCTGCGGCTCACAGTTAGATGACGTTAGTTGTAGGTGTAATTTATTTTGACATCTGAAACTGGCTGCATTTTAGAGGTTAGACATTTGTCAATAAAATTTAGTGCGAAGACATTCATTTAAGCGAGCAATACTATTTTTTTTTTATTAAATATGGAACGCGATAAGTTGTTTTTTCGACATGTGCTGCTTCATTACTTTGATTTGAAAAAAATTGCAGCTGCAGTTCATAAATTGCTTTTCGAAGCTTGTGGCAATTATGCTCCATCGGAAAGAACATGCCAAGTATGGTTTCAGCGATTTAATATTGGTGATTTTGATGTCAATGATAAAGAACGCTCAGGCCAACCGAAAAAGTTTGAAGACACCGATTTGCAGGCATTGTTGGACGAAAACTCTACTCAAACGCTCCAAGAATTGTCTGCAGCATTAAATGTTACTCCGATGGCTGTTTCCAAACGTCTACATGCAATGGGAAAAATTCAAAAGGAGAGAAAATGGGTACTACACGAATTAACCGCAAATGCCATTGCGAATCGCTTAAACATCTTTATTTCTTTGCTCGCCAGGCAGAAAAAGAAAAGATTTTTGTGGCGCATAGTGACTGGCGATGAAAAATAGATATACTTCGATAATCCTAAACGAAGAAAATCATGGGTAGACTTTGGCCAACCATCGACATCCACACCAAAGAGAAATATTCATGGCCATCAAGCAATGTTTTGCATTTGGTGGGATATGCACGGCGTCGTTTATTATAAGCTATTGATACCGAACGAAAGTATCACGGGGGATCGATATCAATCACAATTAAACCGTCTGAATGAAGCATTGTTGGAAAAAAGGTCAGCAGTAGCCAGCATTCGA
>NW_014554399.1:0-234 GCF_001313825.1 Dinoponera quadriceps | reverse complement strand
AAAATGGATCGACGAATGGATTGCATCAAAAGACCAATCGTTCTATCGTCGCGGAATCTACGCGTTGCCCGAAAGATGGGAAAAATGTATAGCTAGCGAAGGAGAATACTTCGATTAATGTATTAGGTGTACAACTTTGCTCTCGACGTTTTTTTTATAATTTGAGGCTTTATTGTAAAAAAAACGGAGATAAAGTTATGGCTCAAAGTATTGTCCATCACTGGCCACTACTTT
>NW_014554398.1:324-561 GCF_001313825.1 Dinoponera quadriceps | reverse complement strand
ACGGTACGAGTTCTTTGAAGGAATATTTTTCGCAATTTGATTTGATTGCGCGCGCGAATTTTTGGAATGAGGCGTCAAAAACTGTAGCGCTTGCTTCGTGTCTTAGGGGAAGGGCGCGTTCGGTGTTAGAAGCAGTTGGAAATTTGGAAAATTTGACTCTTGATGAATTAAAGTTTAAATTAGAATTGCGTTTCGGGGAGGGAACATCACAAAATTTTTATATGTTATTTACAAATC
>NW_014554398.1:0-316 GCF_001313825.1 Dinoponera quadriceps | reverse complement strand
TTCCTTCGGAATGGAACTCGAAAGATTAGCGCGTTTGGCTTACCCTGAATGCCCCTTTCCGGTTCGAGACAAAATTTCTTGCGCCCAATTTGTTTCGGCGATTTCGGACGGTTTATTAGGAGAACATTACAATTGGAGGGAGTAACTTCTCTAGTTTCAGCGATTGAGAGGGCTAAGGCGGTTAAAGTTATTCTGGAAGAGAATTTTGGAAAAGGGAGGGAAAGGAATTTTTACGGTAATGTCAGACATTTTTCTTCCAGTCAGAGGATTTTATTAACAAAAATTTTGAAATAAGAAGACCGGAAGTAAGTAGTGG
>NW_014554397.1:0-433 GCF_001313825.1 Dinoponera quadriceps | reverse complement strand
TGTGGGACCCAGTTTTCTAGCTTCTGGCTTCTGATTTCGTAGCATCATTCCCATGCTTTTAAACGTTTGCTAACAGTTGACCCATCGATATTTAATATTTCCAACATTTCTTTAAGCGTCTGATTTGACTCTTCTTCCAGTAACACTTCCAATTCTTGCATCTTCAAACTTTTTTGGCTGACAAAGTTTCTCTTTTTTATTCATGTCAAAATCGTCTTTGAATTGTTTAATCCAATCTTTGCAAGTTGTTTCAGATGGAGCACGCTCCTTATAATCCTCCGCTAGCAAATTGACTTGCAGCAGCAGATTTCTTGAGATAAAACAGAAAAGTTCTATTCCCCGCAAATGCTCTTTTTTTTGTGACGAAACCCTATATATTCATTACAATAAAAAATTGTGTTTCTTTCACTACGATCTAATGTTACACGCTGAG
>NW_014554396.1:0-527 GCF_001313825.1 Dinoponera quadriceps | reverse complement strand
TGTTAAGGGTGTACAATTAAAACTTATGTTCATGGATGTAAACCAACTGCATTTTTCTACCAAATTATACAATAGCCCCATGCGAATTCGGCGGAATATTTATCTCAGGAAATGTAAAACTAATAGGATTGCAAATAAAAATGGTGTTAAATTTTAGAGTGAAAAAAAATTAGGTGACAAATTTATTTACGCAAAACGAAGGACAAAATTTAACCAGGTTTTATTTCGCAAATCGAAGTCGATTGCAAAATTTAATCAAGTTTTATTTTGATATTCGATTATCATTTATAGTTATCGATTAAAATCGATTCGCTAAATCTCATACTTGCCGCTAGGTTGCGTGTAACTCGGAGCTGCCATATTAACATCGATAATTGTAAGCGTTAATCGATTATCAATTATCGATTTGCCTAACTTTATACCTGCCGCTAGGTGGCGTATGTGTATCGGAGCAGCCGTATATACTACGGCAATCGCATGGGGATGTCAGTCCGTCAGCTACCTTAGTCGTGAGCGGATCAGAGATG
>NW_014554395.1:0-1614 GCF_001313825.1 Dinoponera quadriceps | reverse complement strand
AGTCTTCAGATATAAATCGTTGTATTCACCCAAGGTTTCAATAGAGAATTGTTGCCGGACGTTCGCAGCGTGCGCGTAATCGCTCTCAGATACTGTATCACCTGTCAACGAACTATAAAACGATTCTCGCGGTGGTAATCACGGGTCCTGCAGCTTGTCCACGCAATCAAGGTATTCATATAGAAAAACACCCTTTCGCGTCAATAAATCAAAATCGGATATATTTGAAAATGTGGACTGTAAAATTAATTTAATTTTTCTTTGTCGAGAAAAGATGCTAATTTTTCGAGACTGGTATTTAGAAATTTGTATGAATCAATGAATCGTAACTGTATGCAATTTCGTGAATCAGATTTTTTTGCTGTATCTTGGACGTACTTCGTAAATGATATATATTTTTCTTTTGTTATCGGCAGCACATTGATCGAACTTTCAAATGCATTTGCTATTTCCTTGATAATAAAATGTGAATCGTAGCCGGATAAATTATGGAAAACTATTGGAATGTAATATGAATGTTTATAATTTAAATTGCACTTTTGAATGCGCGGGATCTCTGTATCGTCCGGTGAGATGGCAATGATCGCGTACGCGTGTATCCTCTTTCTCGACTTCTTTCTCGCACACGTGACAGTGCGTTGTGCTATTAAATGTTTCCAACTGTTCGTTTAATAAAGTTTCTATGGGGACATTTGTTGATAAGACTAATTTTATGCGGTGCGCTAACACTTCGAGTTGCTCGACGAACCACGAGACGCAATCACTACCGCGACGGCTTCGAAAATACGATAATGATTCATCATACGAGCAATGTAAATAATACAATATGCTAAATACCCTATGATGCTGATACGCGTGCGATTTGTGATCCTCTCTCTTCTCGCTCGTAGTCTTTTGTAAGATGCACTCCAGATCGGCATACATGACAAACGGTAGACGCTCTTTCCTGTTGTGGTTGCAAAAACTGAGCCATTTGTCGTCCTCGCTAGGCAGCAGGATGGCGCAATCGTTCATTTCTCCACAATCTATAGTATGGACCTGCAACCTTTCGCTCGAACTAAAATAGTGCAAGCATCTGTGAAAAAAACATTTATANGAGAAAGAGAGGCGGAGGTGAGATATGGATTCGAGCGAACGGTATATTTTTCAGCGCTATATGGGGTGAATCGATTCGCACTCGGTCGGGACCGAGCATGTGATGAAGAAGCGTTCGCGCGATGCTCCCGATCAGCCGTATCATCATTAACCGTTTGACTGCTACGCGGCGCAAAAGCGCTGCGTTCATTTGTCTCGAAAACCGCGACGCAGCGCTTTTGCGCTGCGAGTTTCAGTGTATCTTTGTTGCTCCGTGGGTGTGAACGTAGTCTGACCTCACGCGTACTTTGTAACACGAGTGCATTCTAAAATAACTTTTTACCGTTTTTATATATTATTTTAAAAAAATAACCATGTCACGGGCTTTTATTTTGGACGTTGATTCGACTGCTAGTGATTCTGAGGATGGTGAAAGAACAGACATCAGTAGTGATGATAGCATTATTATAATTCATCGAAGAAAAAGACTAAGGATTGAAAGTGAGTCTTCTATCTCATCTTCATCTTCAGAAACAGAAG
>NW_014554394.1:0-1591 GCF_001313825.1 Dinoponera quadriceps | reverse complement strand
GAGATCATGGAGCAGAAAAGATGAACCGGCTCAAAGCATTTCAAAAGCCAATATCCATCAAAAAAAGGTGATGCTGTCTGTTTGGTGGGATTTTAAAGGAGTCACTTTTTTTGAACTTTTACCGGATAACACAACAATTAATTCGGAAGTCTACTGTCATCAGCTGGACAAACTGAATGATGCACTTCAACAGAAAAGGCCAGAATTAATCAATAGAAAAGGTGTAGTGTTCCACCAAGATAATGCGAGACCTCATACAAGTTTGGTCACTCGCCAAAAGCTTTTACAGCTTGGATGGGATGTACTGCCACACCCACCATATTCTCCAGACCTGGTCCCTTCGGATTATTATTTGTTCCGGTCACTGCAAAATTTTTTGGACTGTAAAACCTTTACCTCAAATGAACACGTCAAAAATCACCTGAATAAGTTTTTTGCCAGCAAAGACCAAAAATTTTATGAGCGTGGAATCATGCTACTACCAGAAAGATGGCAAAAGGTGTTGGATCAGAATGGCCAATATATAATTTAATTAAATATTTATTCATTATACGAAGATCGTCTTTCATTTTCACCACAAAAAAACGAAATTACTTTCCGAACAACCAATACATCTCAGTTGAGAATAAGAATTTTTCTGTACAACAATGTAGATTGGAATGGTGGATCTTTTAACGCACATTGGTATAATGCCCAATTATATAATTGGCCATTCTATTGGCAATCTAATCTGTGATTATATTGATGGACGTTTCACTGTTGAAGAAACGATTTTGATTGCGTATTACATGGGCATTACGTTAGAACAAACCAACGTACAGGTTTGGTTATATATTATTATATAATATATTATAAATTAATTATAAAACTGCATATACACGCGGAGAAAATAGCCAGACAGCACAGATCTTCTAGGGATATCCTAAGGATATCCTGATGACGTCTAGATATGTTAAGGACGTCCACAGAATGTCCATGGAATGTTCACAGTTTATAGGATATCGTTTGTTGTTTGGGTATTTTTTTAAAAATTACCAACAAAATTATAATAGGACCATAATTATATCACCATATTTTTAAAAATAACTCCTAAATAATAAATATTTCCTAACTTTGAGTTTAGCATCGATTAACGAATGTAATCGTTAAGTTTTCAAGGTAAATTATTGATTATTAACAAAGTTATATAATATAATAATCGTTTTTCAGATTGACGATAATATTGCGAATCACAGTAAGTCTTTTGAGATTATTAGATCGAAATTCTTGGAGCTTCTGAATCGGATGTTACCGTCGCAGTCATTAAAAAGTCGCGGCCTGATATGGTTGGCCAGGGATCGGCAACCTGCGGCTCGCGAGCCACATGCGGCTCTTTGGATGTGAAGCTGCGGCTCTTTAGTTCCATACGCAAATATTATTTATTTTATCAAAAAAAAAACATTTAAAAATCGTTCTGAATCGATTAACGAGGATTAGGCACCGATTCTATCTCTCAGCTACTTGTACTCGCTTTTCACCGCACCCCTCCCCCGTGACACGCGTCGTCACTGTCGTCAGTCCGTCGGAAGCTCTCGAATGACGCCGACGTCGG
>NW_014554393.1:0-908 GCF_001313825.1 Dinoponera quadriceps | reverse complement strand
ATAATAATGTTTTGGAAAGCACTCGATATAAGCTAAAAGGATATGCAATGAAATGTAGGGAGTTCGATTAAAAAAAATAAAGTTGGCCTTGAAATGACTTTGAAGGACATGGTCGAGGTCAAAATCAAGGTCATTATCTTACTCCAGGCTTGAAACCATACAACTTTGCTCCAGGACATTTTCTGCAAAATGAATTCTGATTGAAGATACTAGGGGGGTGCAATACTTTTCGATGAACCTGTATATGAAACATAGTGTATTCTACATAAGATGGATAGTTGACAATGGGTTTGAAACCTGCATTACGAAAGTGTGAGTAACCTGAATAATATCATAAATCTCATGTGGAATGACAAGAAATGAGGTAAAAATAACAATTCCTACTTACACAAAATAGAAGCAGAAATACTATGACATTTCAGGCGGTGCGAAAATGACAGAAAAGATTAATGAGGTACGATATAGAATGATTCTTCAGAAGAAATTGATAGTTACAAATTACAAAAAAAGTGCTGTCTTTGTGCAAACGCGTATGACATTAGAAAGTTGAATGACTGTCTTGTGAAAAACTAGAATTTTTTCTCGAATTGTATGAACTTTAACAAAAAATTCCTCCGAACAAAAAGTCTTAAAATTAGTCAAGAAATCCTCTCAAATTTTTTCAGAATTTTTTGCGACACTTTTGGAAAAATTGATTTTCCTTATTTTCAGAAAATCAAAAAATTGTTATAGAAAATTTTTGAAAAATTTAAGAGTGTTCCTTGACTTATTCCAAGACATTTTCTTTCTTAGGAATTTTTCGCCGAAGTCTATAGTTTTCTAGAAAAAATTCGTCAAATTGAAAAACACAATTTCTCAATTTGGCCGCCATTTTGCTTCACCAAAAAATTTTCAAGGCACATCTGACC
>NW_014554392.1:0-404 GCF_001313825.1 Dinoponera quadriceps | reverse complement strand
CGAGTGTGATTGAAATATTCAGCTTTATTACGTTTTTCCATGCGGCAGCCTCGAAGATTTCAAGCGGCGAGCGTTTCTTGCGATTCTACTTCAGATAACCTGAACTGATGAGAATTCTTTTTCCGCTTGAATTTTTTCGACCAAATACTTTAGTTCCACGAGAAAAATTAAAAGAAATCAATCCTCGGGCGAAATTTGCGAGTTTGCGTGTAATATGTCAAGTAACGTGAATGTCGAGTGAATATTGCGTTTCTTTTCGTTAAATCGTGAACGGATTCAAACCGAAGATTGTGATTTAAATATTCAGCTTTATTACGTTATTTCCATGCTGCAGCCTCGAGGATTTCAAGCGGGTTAGAGTTTCTTTCCATTCTCCATCAGAAAACTTGAGCTAATGAAAATTC
>NW_014554391.1:0-57954 GCF_001313825.1 Dinoponera quadriceps | reverse complement strand
GTAAAACAGATCCAATTGAGCCAGAACCGGCCTTACCCCTCTACTCGCATACACTCCGATTCACCCTGCGAGTTCCAAATGTATACCGCACAGAAAACACTCGAAGATTGTAATATTAAATATGTCAACATAAACCACACTGTAATTATTTCATTAATAAGAAACAACGCTTGGCTGTATTCAACGCATAGCGCTGATAATGATACATTGTAAAAATAATAAGGAATATCGAGAGAAAATTTAAAATTAGGAATTATCTAAATTCAACAGCAATATAGACTTACAATAGAAGACACTATAATAGACCCAAAAGTCTTTTGAAATTAACGACATACAAATAAGTATACCAGAATATAATCTTACGTTTTCGCAAGAAACCACAGCAAATCAAGACAAAAACAACACAGCACTAATTTTAACACTAAGAAATGTAATACAGAACACCGCGGAATTAACAAATTTAGGAAATAGATTAGCCAAACTACACCGAGATCTAGAAAATCATAACCCTTTCAAAAAATATAAATATTTAATATATTCAACCGCGCCGAGTGGAATAATCATTATCATTGTAATCATCGTTATAATACTAATACTGAGAAAATTACGAGACATTAAAAAAATAACACAAGTATAATAGAACGCCGCAACAGCGACACAAGACAAAAAGTAAAAATACCTCGCAGTAGATTAAGAGAACCCCGCCGGAACGAAAGTAACCGATAGAAATAATGTAATATAAAAAAAATCGATTATAAAAAATATTGTCCACGGGAAAAAATTATTGTAAACGAAAACGTCATCCCACCGTTTTCTCTCTCCAACGGGGGAAAGATGTTGTAAGCACAACGATAATCATAAACGAAGGCCACGATTCGAATTACCGAACGTCGCTTTGCGGAAATGCAACCCTGCATTCATAAGACATATCGATGACCGTGAACGAAGGCCACGGCTTGAATTACCGAACGTCGTTTTGCAGAAATGCAACCCCGCATTCTGGCAAAGGAAATATCAAAATCAGGATGGTGAGCGTCCACACTCACGTGGCGCTGACACATCCAAATCGTCCCCCGTGGTTAAGACATAGAAAAAGGATAAAAGGGGACGTAAGACCGACGCGGGTGCGACATAAATTCTCAACTCTCAAGTACCGACACGCTGTCGGACGCATATGCGATATTGTAACACGCGACTCTAACTCTCAACTCTCGAGTACCGACACGCTGTCGGACGCGTACGTATAATTGTATCGGGCGATCAAGTAATAAAGACAAGTTCAGTTTTTATCAATCAAAGAAACACTTTAACTACCGCGCCTCACCACCTCCTCCCGCTCTACCGCGCTGTACCGGGCAACCCCACATTACCGCGATGTTTTGAACTCGCAACACCCCGCACCTGCGTCACAGCGCAGAACACCGAGGCAGTTCGAGAATTCATCAATGGCGATCTGCACTTAACTGTTCTTCAAATCTCTCAGGAACTTCAGATCAGCTATGGAAGTTTGTAATCAATTATTTGCAATGAATTGGGATTTTGAAAAGTGTCGGCTCGTTGGGTTCCAAAGTTGCTGAATGCAGAGCCTAAAACCGTGCGGCAGTAACTCAACAAAAATTGACGGATATGCACTATCCTAGAGCATCCACCTTACAGCCCAGACTAGTAATCATGCGAATTCCATATGTATGGTCCACTCAAATAAGCCCTTGGTGGACAGCGTTTCTCAACAAATGAGGAGGTGCTGCAGTTCGTGTACAATAGGTTTGATACTCGTCCGCGAATTTTTTATGATATAGAGATTAAAAAGTTACCAGACCGTTGAAGAAAGTGTATAAATAAGATGGGAGACTATATAGAAAAATAAGAAAAATATAAATTAAAATTGATTTTGAAAAATATAAGGTTTCTTTGCAAAAGTATATTTGATCCACTCTCGTACATTACAGCAAGTGTAAATAACTACGTATGACGGTCGCTATCATCCTCGTTGAAGAACACAGCCACAATTTCACGAGCACGTAATAACACGTATCTCGTTCGATCCCGCCGGGATTTTCATGTTAAGCTGGCACGTTTGCATAAAATAGAAATTGCTGATTTCCTTGTCATCCTCGTCGGTTATTATCATCTTCGTCTGTCATTATCATGGCACGCGAATGCATGCGCGCAACAACAAGAAGAAGGGAAGATGAGCCGCCTTCGTTGAAGCGCTCTCTTAGTCTTGCTCTGGTTCAGAAATTATTGTGCTAGTAGGACGACACTGTAATGTCTTGGCGAAATTGATCAACGCGTTCGCTTTGTCACCTCATTATCGCCGGTCGTAAATTTGCGTATGCACGTAAGCCACTTATAAATGTCCATTTTATCACATCGCTTAACGACGTCATGGCATCTTGTCGCAGTTCCCGATTGAACTTTTTCTGTGCGATATCGGGTTTTTGTCGAGTTATTACACCAGTGTTAATGACGCGCTAATAATTATGGATTGGCTGAGGTAATAAAAACGATTAGAATTCCGACTGTTTCCATCAGACAAGTCGACTTTCCCGAGAGCACCGTGTTACATTGAGGAGCGTCTCGCATAAGGAACGGCCGGAGTCGATTATTTTGAAACTGCCACCGGAATTGCTTCAGCCGTTGGTGGAGAGGATAGTTGGCTGTGTGCAGAAGTTTTTTCATAATTTCACACAGAGAGCATGTATTTGTATTGTAGTAACAATTATATTACCATAAAGTATTGTAATGTTGGATTATATCTAAAGAACCTTACCTTACCTTTTTAAAGAAAGATAAAAAATGAATTAACTACACTCGTTTTGCCGTTGTTTTGCATTTAAGATAATATATAACAAAAAGAAGACAAAGAGATCGACGAAAAAATTGAAATAAAAAAATTATTGAAAATTATTGAAATTATTGAAATAATAACTTATTCAGAATAATTGGACCCATAAATATTTTATTAAAAAATATATTACAAAGGTCTTTCAAATAATTGTACCGATAAAATTACTTCTGAGAGAAGATTATAGGGTGCGTCATGTATTTGAGGACATATTGACTTTAAAATTAAAATTTATACATATTTTAGAAAATATATTTTATTTTAATGAAACTTTTACAGCAAAGTAAGTGGCTCGTGGGCTATACAGTTATTTGATAAAATCTCCTTCAGCGGCAATAACAGCTTCAATTCTCTGCCAAAAACGTTTGCATGCTCGAATCAAATGATTCTCGTCCATATGCGTCATTATTCTGGTAATAGCTGCTCTGAGGGAATCAAGCGTATTATGGGGATGTTTATTGGTCTCCCATTCAACAACGCCCCATATATAATAATCTAAAGGATTAAGATCCGGGGAGTTAGGAGGCCACATGTTTGGGGTTATGTTATCATGCAGATTCTTGGACATCCAATCTTGCGTTCTCATTGCTTTGTGTGTTGGAGCAGAGTCCTGTTGGAATACATATGCCTTGCCACCACTCACGCTGTACATCCAAGGCTTCACAACTGTTTCCAAAGCCTCAACGTAGACGGCGGCATTCACCCGAAGTCCTTGAGGAAAGAAATGGGGTGGCATGACGTGTCCCTCATTGCTCACCACCCCCAAAACCATGACAGTTGCCGGAAACTTTTTGTGCATAACACGAGGAACATCTAAAGGATCTGCACAGAGCCATCTATCATTTCGTCGGTTTATTATTTGATCCTGATCAAAATTTTTTTGGTAAGAAAAAAACCAGAACGTATCCGAGATTTCAGGATGTTTTAACTTGTTTAGGAGTCGTTGTGCCCGAATGAATCTCTGTTCTCGAGTGTGTGCAGACATGAACTGACCTATAAATAATAACGAATTTTGGAAAACTTTTGACAACGAAAATAAACATTTATATCAATCAAGAAATATTTTCTTAAATACGAACAATTTTTTTTCATTGAAAGAATTAAGAAATCACAAAAAGAAAGAAAAGAGTAAACCTTTCTCTTTAGATATCTACTTGTCTGTTATTTTCTCGTTCTGGATCTCTCCCACTCTTTCTCTGCACCTCTGTCTCTTAACGTTTTCTTTTTTTCTCTCTCTCTCTGGATTTCTGTCTTTCAAAACTTAATATAATCACTTTGTAGTCGCGGTTTAAAATGTTGCAGTTTAACACGTCGTGAAGACCTGCTCGAGAAGAACTGCGTTGACAGCGGAACCATTCAGTCCTATATATAGTTTTACTTTTGGAAAGAAGGGGATTTAGACAATGGAGGGAACGGTCCTATCAGAAAGGGTTAACTTTTTTAAAGAAGGGAGTTACATTGATTTCGAGCTCAAATTTGTCAGTGTTTCCCCTCCACTACGTATACAGAGACGTTCCGTCTATTCATGTGACACGGTTCTTATATTTAAAACTATCTTGAGTTTATCTTCAGCTGTTTTATAGTCAATGATGCAATTCACATAGCATCTGAAGATGAATATATATATATATTTCATACGAATTGAAGCGTTGTTCAGCGAGAGCGTGTCTCATTGATGCGAATAGATGATAATCGGACGGAGCCAAGTCTGTAGAATAAGCCGCACGCGTTAGTATTTCTCAACTGAACGCCTCGATCGTTTCCCTGACCCGATTTGCTGTATGTGATGAGGCATTATCATGGAGCAAAATAACTTTGTGTTGCCTTTTTCCATATTCCGGTCGTTTTTCACGCGATTTAAATCGATCATTTGNGGAGAATAAGCCGCATGCGTTAGTATTTCCCAACTGAACGCCTCGATCGTTTCCCTGACCCGTTTTGCTGTGTGTGATGGGGCATTATCATGGAGCAAAATAACTTTGTGTTGCCTTTTTCCATATTCCGGTCGTTTTTCACGCGATTTAAATCGATCATTTGCTGTTGGTAGCAATCAGTGTTAACGGTTTCACCAGGTTTTAGCAGCTCATAATAGATTACACCCTTCTGATCTATCCAAACACATAACATTGTCTTCTTTCAAAAGCGATTGCAATGGATGTCGATGGTTCGCCTGGATTCATCCATGATTTCTGACGTTTAGGATTCTCAAAATATATCCATTTTTCATCACCTGTCATAATACGATGGACTTTCTTTTGCATCTGTCAAGCAACATTTCACAGGTGGTTTTTCGATTTTCTTGCTGTCTTTCATTCAGTTCATGCGGAAACCATTTTCCCACTTTCTGAATCTTTCCCATAGCTTTCAAACGAATTGAGACGGCTTCCTGCGTCACATTCAATTCATCCACGAGTTCTTGTTGAGTTTGAGTATCATCTTCATCCAATGAGGCTTGCAATTTGTTGTCTGCCAACTTTTTCCGTGGTTACCCACGCTTTTCGTTTCTCACATCAAAATCACCACTTTTGAATTTTTTCAACCACTCGAAACACTGTGTTTTACCAAGAGCATGTTCACCGTAAGCTTCGACAAGCATTCAATGCGATTCTGCAGCAGTTTTCTTCAAATGATAACAAAAAACCAATGCTGTCCGCAAATCGTAGTTCGTAGGCACAAAACTCGACATGTTTAAGGTTATTGAAAAATATACTGGTGTATGGAACTTGGGTTGTTGTGTGTTGAAAATCTTCGTCAGCTGTTAGAGGGAGATGATGGAGTTGCAGAAGCGGTCTTACGGTCCCTAAACTGATGGCTAGCACCATCTGTAGTGAAATTCCGGTTTCATACTTCTACACCTGGTATGTACAATATGATGGAAGTATAAACATTTTGAAGTTAAAAAAATTTGCAAATAACTTGTTTTAAATAATGGAAATTGCTAACTTGTTAAAAATTATATATATGAATATATATAATTCTTTATATTTATATTTATATTTTTATATTGGATGTTCTAAACTAATCTCGCTTTCCGTGTTGTGCAAGTAGAACGTTGTGAAACTGAGCAGAAATTTTTTTTATTTCATATTGCAAATATCACTAAAAATTTCGAGTTTTAAATTATTTTAAGTGTCCATGTATATAGGGTTCTTTAATTAATAACTCAACAATTTGCGTGTTATTTACAAAATGGTGAGAGATTTTTTTAGGTTTGCATGTCTTCAACGGTAGAAATCAATCTCATCGCGTAAATGTGACATATACATAGCGTTTTTTTGCATATATTTAGTGTTCCTTTTATGTGTCTGTTGCTTCCCTGTCGCATCCATTTAGCGTTTCTTTTGTGTCTCTGTAGAGTTTTTTCGCGTTTTTGTAGCTATTCTTTTGCGACATTATAGCGTCGAATGATATTCTATTTAAGAATCTAGTGGCAGAATCGTAGGTTTGCGTATTTCCTGCGGTAGAATTCGAAAAATCACATTCTTTTCGCGTCACTTTCGAATTTCTTTTGGCGTACATTATCACAAACATTTAGCGTTCCTGTCGCGTATATCTCGCATTTGTTTTGCGGACATCTAGTATTTGGAATTTTGGGGTTAGTGTTCCTAACTCAAGAAGTTGAAAACGACGAAAAATCTCGCTTTCGGCTTGAGTCGGCGCACTCGCCAGCCAAGAATCTTTGGTTAATCGCGTCTTATTGCGTATTTCGCGTTTTAGTATTGTATTAGCGTTCTAGTGAAATTGTATTACGTTAATGTAAATTTTGCGTTCGACATACGCGTTCGACGATACGCAATCCGTTCAACCTTGTTGGTGTCGCACGAGTAAAGCGTACTTTGTTATCGCGCCTGTCTCGTCGCATGGGTAAGCTATTGTGTTAGCGTAAGAGTGTTCGTCGTTACGGCGCTCCGTAAGACTTCATGTCGAGTTTTTGATATAATTCATATTTCTTGTCTCATTTGCTTTTTTAATATTAGCAATTGCGAATTTAGTTGCGTTTCAGTGTCAGAACGACCGTTCAAATGGCATTCGCCAGATCCTATCGCGTCGGAATACTTATTATTTTCTATGATTTTCCTTTCATTGCTATCTTGATTTTTGTGTCTAATAAATATTATTTTTTGTTTTCGTTAACGATTCGCTTTCATTATTTATTATTATTTGTTATTATTTTTATTATTATTTGTTATATATTGTTATTTTTATTTGTTTTCCATAAATGTTATTATATCTGTCGCTAAATGGAAATTGTATATGAGGACTATCTAGCAGTTATACCGGTTTTTATTACGTTATTGTATAATTTTTTTTATTTACTCACTGACCACGTAATTAGTATATTTACTAAACAATTTCGATACTCCATTTTTATTTAAAATATATTAATGGTTGTCTATGTCGTTACAGCGTAATTTTTCTCTTCTAGTCAATGTCTAAGTAATTGGTGTAGCTATTATTTAGTCCTAACATTCAATTTCCATGTAAGATTTATAACACATTAATATAGTGATTAGACAGAGTTTGATATTTTAACCCTTATCGGTCGTAAGTCACCTCTCACATGACAACAATACTTCGTCGCTGCGGTCGTATGTCACATAGGAGGTGACAAGTTCGCATATTTACCGAACCTAGCTATAACCTAGTGAGAATAACGCATAAAAAGCTAGCATCCAATAAGGGTTAACATAACCATAATTTCGATGACTAATATAATAGCTAATGGCAAGGTAGTAGCTAGACTGTATATTTTAGAAAAAACCATTTACTACAATATTTTCCATGTAATGATTAGACAATTAAAGATTGATTAGGAATATTTAGTTAGTCACGAGCTAGTGGCCGGCTTGAAAACTTATCTAATCATTACTATATAGCTACTATTCTTGAAATCTAATCTGCTAGACATATTTTTGCTCGGGTAATCCGCCGTGGTCAGTGACAGAACGGGTTTATTGGGCCCATCGAAATATGGTGCTCGCGGTCCAGCGGGAGGATGTAGCGGATTTAGACGCTCTAGAGTTACTAACGATGCGTACCCAAAATCAATATCAAGCGGCGTTTTCCTGGGAAATTGGCGTCGCAGCGTTTAAGAAATACATTAGCAGCCGTTGATTATTCCGTCACCGAATAATTGAGACAATACGTAAAGCCTAAGAAAACAGCTAAAGCGCTTTAAAAATAAGTCGCCCTGAAGGCTGCTGTGTCCTTCGTGAATAGCTAGGGTAGGAAAACGTCTTCCGCGGATTCTAAGCAGCGTGAAGTCACCCCCGTTGCTTCGATTAGTGTTTTACGCGAATCAATTAAATATTGGAATAATGATCTAACTGGTCATGTCGCTCGAGAGTGTATCAAATTTCAGCGACGACATTGTTATCGTTGCGGGAAGGCAGACGTTAAAGTGCGAAGTTGTGGTGTGTTCCTACGTGTTCAGGGAAAATGTGATGGAGTCGGGGAAACAGACCGACCTGCCTCCAACGCAACAATAGTTCCTTAATTCACGCGTGCGGAACTCGCCGAAAATTTTCTCTAGCACTTTAGGATGTTGCGACGCGCCTTCTGTTCTGTTCCTTCGCGTAAAAATGTTTGGGGAAAAATGGGTCACTAATTGTTCTAAATAATTAATTGATTCCGAGTAGCACTTTTTTAGGTCCAGAGATAATAAAGACTGCTGCTTCGGATTTAGTTTGGTGGACGTATTTCGTGGAACAACGAGTGACAATAGCCACGGGGCAAGTCACTTACATTATGAGAGAAGTCGAGACTTTAGTTACTGTCAATGACTGAACGGAGTCGTTACAAGTCTGCGCCCTCTCTATATCAGCGTTACCGTGTGTGTAAGAAGTCGATTTTCTACACACTTTTAGCGTTGGTAATAATTTTGCAAATGTTGTATGGCATTTTTCGGACGAATCCATCAAACAACATCATTTTGTAAAGGCCAGTCCGAGATTGGTAACTGCTTAAACCAAGACGATAGCGGATCTTTTAGTGTTGCGAAATATGTAAAGGTAGGAAGCGCATAGGATTCGCGTCCACCTTCTCGACGTCGTAATGGATCGGTGAAACGAGAGAGAATATCGCATGGAAATTCCTCGATTTGATGCGGATTAAATGATTTATCGGTTGAAGAAAAAAAACGCTTAAATGAGTTATTGCAACCAAAATCACAGGTAATCCAGAGAAACCCAGCACTACCAATTTAACTGAACATAGGATTGATGTGGGAGATCACACACCAATAAATCAGCGTTATTACATTGTATCGCCGAAAATTCAGGAAGCGATCTACGCGGAAGTTGACAAAATTTTAGACGCTGGAATAATCGAACCGTCCTATAGTGAATGGTCTAGTCCAATTATCATGATTAGAAAACCTGACGGAACATATCAATTTTGTTTGGATTTCAGAAAATTAAATAGCGTATCGAAAAAAGATACCTTTCCTATTTTTCATCTGAATGCGATTTTAGATAAATTACGGTTTGCGCGTAACATTCACCATTGATCTGAGTCAAGCATATTTCCAAATTCCATTAAAGGAAAATAGCTGCCAGGTAGCAGCGTTTACCGTACGGGGGCGTGGATTATTTCATTTAACGTGAATGCCCTACTGGTTGACAAGCGCCCCTGCTTTTCAAAGACTGTTCGATCGCTTGATTGGGCCCGAGATGGAGTCGCATGTCTTCGCGTATTTGGATGATCTTGTCGTGACACAATCTTTTGAAAATTATCACGCGTGTTTAAAATGTGTTTTCTCTCGTGTACATGATTAATCCGGAAAAAGAGTAAGTTTTGTGGCGTTTCAAATTTCGCGTGCTAGTTGCAGACATATCCTTTCCATTCTCTTTTCATTCTCTTTTCGGCTCGAGTCTTTGGACCCCTTGGGGGACTCCACATCATGAAAAGCGGTTATTATTTCTTTTTGTTTGGTTTCTTCTCGCGGAATAATTTTTTTGTATATGTCGGGTTATTGTAATCCGTTGTTTCCTTTTTTGTCTTTTTTTCGCGATCCTGCTGATATTTCTTGCTCAGAAGAGTGTCGGGAGAAACCGAGAGACTTGCATCACGAGTACCAGGTAAAAGTGTCGCGTTACCGTTATATGTGTGTCTATAAATATATATGTTTATATAATTTAAATATTGTATAATATGTGTGAAACTAGTTTTACTGTTCGTCTAACCAAAAAGAAAGTAACAATCATTTACAACAGCCGGCTATTTTAGGTAATGTTACTAAATGTTAGTATTATCTATATTAATATGTGAGAAGAGATAATAGTAAGGCTTGGCCGTATATTGATGTTTGCATCTGATAAGTTTTCGGCTAATGTGTGCTAAAAATAAATCTTATGTTGACAAATATTTTATTCTCGATTTATAATTCTGCGTTATACATAATCCCATAAATTTTTAAATTGCATTAAATACTACGGAAAATATAGTCTCAGTCAGGTATCGTTTTTAATAACATTAGGAAACAATAAAAACAATAATCAACAGGTCTATAAAAGCTGCACCTCGTCTGCTTAAGTGTTAATAAAGTTATATTCTAAAATGTGTCGACATGACCGAAAATGTATAATTCATATTACGTATACTATGGATTTTCAATACTTTCTGTACATTTTCGGATTGCAGCAATAACTCACAGAACACGGCAAAATCATATTTCCATTTTAATATTACAAATTGTAATATAGCAAAAATATTGTTCCAATATTATTGAGATATCACAGTCATATTAAAATGTCCACCAGAACGAATTATAATTATATTACTGTGACATTTCAGAGTAATAACATAATATGTATAAATTAATTCCCGTTTCCTACAATCATCTGCAGCACTTATTTAAACTGAAATTTTTTCCTGCCAAATAAAAGCCTCCCGTTTTAAAGCGCCATCTCTAAACTTTAAAACGAGCTCTAATAATTGACGGTACTACTGACATAACCTTAAAAAACATGGTAAAAACAATGTCGCTTCCTTTCCGCACTCTGTGCGCACGTGATCTTGAGTTTCTTGAGAGCGAAAAGGGCATTCAAAGCAACACAAAACGAGTTAACAATAACACAAATTAATTCTTAGTTTATTCCCTTTGTCAAGGAGCACAACACACGCGTGGGAGTTCCGCGACACACCCACTCTTAAAATTGTTAAGAAAAACCAAAAGTATAAAGGCAATCACACTAATATTCTGGAGAAGTTTTGTAGGTACCGCATTCAGTTATTGTGTAAGAAAGTAATGCAATAGACAAAACGGCAACTAACGACCAGCAATCGCCAACGCGCAGCACAAGCAAGAATACGACCTGTCACCGAGCTATGCAGAATTGTACTCTTTCCCGGGACCAGTAGCTCCCGAGGATGGTTTCGCTTTTCTGTTGTCTCGTGTTACTAAGACACGAAGGAAACATGACCATATAAGTCTATAACCCGCGTACCTAGCGATCGCCGACAAGCTGTTGTCGGCTGATTAGAGACGCCTCTCGCGAGCGACAACACGGAACACGTGATTCGCACTCATCACAACTGTGCCATGTGACGCGCAACACATTCAAATTAAAATAAAATGTTGCAAAAGCACAAGAAATGATATATTTCGCCTTGGGCGAAAATGCTGTGTCTTATATCACGTCTAAAAAGTGGTTTCAGAAGTCCCGGGATAGAAATTTTGATCTCTAGGATGAAGAAAGCCCCTGATAACCATGAAAATTTGAAGATGAGGAAGAACTACTCAACGAAAATCTTTGTCAAACGTAAAAAGAGCTTACTTAAGAACCGATAGTCAATCCACCGGCTATTTCTATACGTTTAAAGAATCTCGGAAGAATACAGGAAGAAGATCGTTGGCTTCCTCACAACTTTACTCCTGAAAATAAAATTTGACGCTATGACACGGCAATATCCCTCCTACCACAATTTAAACAAAAGAAGTTTTTGCGTAAAATTGTGACTGGGAATAAAAAATAAATATTATATCACTATCCTTAGAGAAAAAAGTCGAGGGTTTATTCAGGGCAACCATTAATAATTATTGCGAAATCGAACATTCACACGAAAAAAATGTTGTGTATTTGGTGGGATTTCAAAGGTGTTATTACAAGATGCTCAAACTTTAAAAAAACATTTACTTTCAAAGGTTACCAAGAGCAAATGATAAAATTAAGTAGCGCGATTGAAGAGAAAATACCGCTTTCTGATAATGGATATCGGTAATAGGCAGGATTTTGCTGCACGACAACGCGAAGCCAGACACGGCAAAAGTGACCATCGAAGTTATCTCCAACTTAAGTTGAGAAATTCTCTTCATGCGTATTCTTCAGAATTCGCTCCTTCAGACTCCCTTCTCACATTCTCCGGTCACTACAGCATCACATAGCCGATTCTCACTTTTGATCTCCTGAGAAAGTTAAAAAAAGCATCAAAGGCTTTATTCGGATACCATCTTTTTTTCTGAAATGGTATTCGCAAGTTGCCTGAGAGATGGCAAAAATGCGTAGAAAGTGAGGGAAATTATTGGGTTGGCAAATAAGTTCGTTCGGTTTTATAATCGGAGTAANGGTTTACTCGTTCTGCTATCTCTTTTCCACAGCGCTATCGCACAACGCGCTTGCGCAGCTGAAAAGCGACGTTCCACCTAACCTATTTGTAAACATACGCCGGTTAATACCAGAGTTTTGTGCGTACTGCACGGTTGCAAATATGGAAGAAAAGAACGTCCATTTTCGCCATATTTTACTTTCTTATTTTAAAAAAGGCAAACGAGCTGCGGAAGCTTATAAGACGATTTGTAATGTTTATGGGGACGACGCTTTAACAGAACGTGTGTGTCAAAAATGGTTTGCCAAATTCCGTTCAAAAGATTTTGATGTTAGTGACGAGTTCAGTTCTGGTCGTCCAGCAGAGATTGATTCAGATGTAATAAAGAATACCGTCGACAAAAATCCATCGCAAACAGTACGAGAGATTGCTACGACACTTAATATGTCCCACACAAGTGTAGAAAACCATTTTCGTCACTTAGAATACGTTTCTCGCCTCAATGTTTGGATGCCGCACGAATTGACCGAAGCCCACTTAACCGCTCGCATTTCCATCTGCGACGCGCTGCTGAAACGCCAAGAAAACGAACCATTTCTGAAGCGGTTGGTTACGGGAGATGAAAAGTGGATCGTCTACGATAACGTAGTAAAAGATCATGGGGAAGCAGCAGTGAACCACCACAAACAACCTCGAAAGCAGGATTGCACCCGAAGAAATTATGCTCTCAGTGTGGTGGGATTATAAAGGTAACATTTATTATGAGCTCTTACCATCAGGCAGGACGATCGATTCAACTGTATATTGCTCCCAATTAACGAAATTGAATCAAGTAATACGTTCGAAACGTCCAGAATTGGCAAATCGAAAAGGAGTCGTCTTCCACCACGACAATGCCAGACCCCATACTTCATTAACTACTCGGAACAAATTGTTAAGGCTTGACTGGGATGTTTTGCCTCACCCTCCTTATTCACCGGCACTCTCTGATTATCATTTGTTCCGGTCGCTGCAAAATTCTCTGAAGGGGAAAAACTTTGCTAATAATAAAGCTGTTAAAACGCAACTGGATCAGTTTTGCCGGTAAACCTCAGACGTTTTATGAATGTGGGATTTTGAAATTGTTAAAAAGATGACAAAAAATCATAGAAAAGAATGGTCAATACATTATTGATTAGTATATATTTTGTATATTAATTAAATAGTATTTTATACCAGTCAAAAAAACCGAACGAACTTATTTTCTAACCCAATAAAGGGATCGGATGGAAATGGGGATGGGTTTCGGATTCGCGGGTCAGGTGTCGGGGAACGCAAGGTGGGTTAAGGTACCATGGGGGGAAAGCGCGAGTTGAAGTCAAGTAGGACGGTTGGGGAGAGTAATCGTGAGAGTGTAGTATCTCATAAGAAGGGCTTGGTGGTTGATCTTTGGGGTCGCGCGAATAGGAAGGGGCGAAAGGGGAACAGTCAAGTGGCGAGGAGGTATTCCCGTCTGAAAGGCTTGGTGGTTGGGTATTTCTGTCTGGGGATAAGAGCTCGGAAAAGGCCCTAAGCTGTGCTGCTAGCGTGTCGTCGCTAGTCACGAGCAGGTCTCTATGCGCTAACGTGAGGGCTTCAAGTCTGTCCTCTCCACATAGGGTATTCTCTAAGATACGGCGGGGTATTAATAAACGAAGAAATTGAAGCTAATTGTGAAGAGTATAAATGGTGCTGAGTACTTACTCGCTAATTCTTGGTACGTAAACCTTTCTGGATCTATGGGGCCTGGCTGTCGTGTCGTGACTCGGGTCGTCGGGTCGTCCGGATGTTAGTACTCAAGGTACGTTGCACTCACAACGGTTAAATCGAGCGATTCTGATACTCAGACTAATTATCGGAATATATAAATACATATCTATAAGAAATCCCAAGTTTCGCACAACAAGTTTCACAAAACAGGTGGCAATGGAGAGATCCCGATCTGAACAACAAAGTCGAAGTCGTGGCGGAAGCCGTAATGCTATGAACGCAAAAGATGTTGAAAACAACGATATACGACAATAGTCAAACGGGCAAAGCGTGCTCGCGGCAAGAGAGTGATGCTTATACAAGGAAGATTTTTGGGGGTGGCAAATGACGATCGCCAATGAGAGGAGTTTGCGTGGAAAACGGATATAGAGGACTGGAAAACGGATACTCTGGAAAATTCCTAATATCATCTGGTTGTCATAAACGATCGTAAGAACCTATTCCCATCAAAAAGCCTGAGTCCGACCGACTATGTATGAAGGCGGATAAGATCGCAGATGCAATGGGAAACTCATGACACATTGTAATCGTAACTTTTTTGACAATAGCGCTTGCCCAAATCTGTCTTTTTCCTGATCATAAAAAAAAGATTGATTGTTCCCGGGATAAAAAAACGAATTCGTTGTTTTTGAGGTACCCAGAACGTAACAATATATTTTCATACTATTATATTGTCTCTGATTACATAAGAAAATAGTAAAAAAATTTATTTAAAACATATTCATTATATACATCAGACATGCATAAGAATTCTTTTTTTTGCTCACGTGATTACTAAATATATTTTACACAATTAAGTAAACAAAAGTAACACCAGATGGTTCATGGGGAGAGTTCTCCAAAATAAAACATATACGAAAAGAAAGAATTAAAGAAAGAATAAAAAAAAATTAACCTCCACGAAGAATCAAACCTCCTCAAGAATTAAAGAAAGAATTAACATCCACAGTTAAAAATTAGCTATGGTAACTGAATTTCAGCTATATTAAATGGATAACTAGTTTTCAGCTGTGGAAGTTAATTTTTTTTCTGTACAATTGCAAATGTATTAATAATATTGCATTTAGTTATATTTCTGAATTTTTCGATTTTATCTAATAATTTTGATTATGCCGAGCATATTGGGTCTATGCCTAATTCTGCAGCGAAATTCCGACAAATGTTGTTCGCAGTTGATTTCCGCTCGTACATGTGTCAAACATATGAAATGTCATACATTAAGTAAAAGCTCAAATTTGTGACGACATTTTAAGGGAATATTCATCGAGATCCGTGACGCATAAAAAGTTTAATTATATTTTGAACATGGAAAGAAAAACGTGTATTTTCGGTGCATTTTTATTTCCGAAAAGGCAGAAACGCGTCACAAACTCACAAAAAGATATTCGCCGTGTACAGAGAGAATGTCGTAGGCGGAAGTGTGTCTCGGAAGTGGTTTGCGAAATTTCGTTGCGGAAATTTTTATCTCCAAGGTACTGCTCGCTCTAGTGGGCCAGTTACTACTGATGTCGATCAAATCAAAGCTTTAATTGACTCCGACCGACTTTTGACGACTACAGTGATCAGACGTAACCTCAACATTGACCAATCAACTGTTTCGAGATACTTACGGAAGCTTGGGATAATAAACAATCTTGATGTTTAGGTGCCGCACGAATTGAGCGAAAAGAATGTAATGGACCGAATTTCAGCTTGCGATTCGCTGCTCAAACGCCATCAAAACGAACTATTCTAAAAGCGAATGATCACTGGCGATGAAAAGTGGATTGTCTACAACAATGTTAGTAGAAAAAATCATGGTCGAAATGCGGGGAGGCAGCTCAGACGGTCACAAAAGTTGGATTGCTGGCGAAGAAGGTCATGCTCAGTATTTGGTGGGATTGGAAAGGAATCGTCTATTATGAGCTCCTGCCACTCAACAAAACGTTTGATTGGACTAGTACTGCTCACAACTGGCCAAAATAAAGCGAAAAATCGATCAAAAGCGGCCCGAATTAGCGAAAGGGCGTTATGTTCCACCAGGGCGTTATGTTCCACCAGAAGAACGCTAGACCACACGTTTCTCTGATGACCTGGCAAAAGTTATTGCGGCTTGTGTGGGATACTTGGGTGAACTCGCCGTATAGTCCGGGCCTTGCACTTTCAGACTATTATTTGTTCCGGGCGCTACAGAACAATTGAATAACAAAGTCTTCAGTACCCTGGACGTCCTCAAAAACTACTGGGATGACTTCTTTGTCCAAGAATCTCAGGATTTCTATGAAAGAGAGATAATGAAGCTCGTGGAGAGATGGCAGAATGTAATTGAACAGAATGGAACATAGTTGATTAAAATCGCTTTTTTTGCTAAATATTTTGCGTTTGAAATTTACTTAATTTTTGCAACGGAATTATGTATTGATGCAATACACATGTATGAAAGTTATAGTCGCTGTTACCACAAATACGAATATATTAATGATCACGGCCACTATTAAGTGCGTCAGAATGGAATTGAAGTATTCTGCTGGTCTACGAAATATTTCGATGAGAACAGAAGCTTACGTGAATAAGACTCGTTTAACGATGCTACAAAGTCGAGAATATTCGGCAGGAAACAAAGTAAGATGAAGCAAACTATCGTCAAGCAAAGTATGACTGAAAGAAGAAAGTAGTTAATTAGATTAATTTCTGAGTTCCTAATATATAACACGATAAATCGGGTATTCATCACTTACTAGGTGTAGAAGTATGAAACCGGAATTTCCCTATAGATGGTGCTAGCCATCAGTTTAGGGATTCTAAGACCGCTTCTGCAGCGCCATCATCTCCTTCTAACAGCTGACGAAGATTTTCAACACACAACAACCCTAATTCCATACAATGAAATATTTTTCTATAACCATAAACATATCGAGTTTTGTGCCTACGAACTACGATTTGCGGACAGCATTGGTTTTTTGTTATCATTTGAAGAAAACTGCTGCAGAATCGCATCGAATGCTTGTCAAAACTTACGGTGAACATGCTCTTGGCAAAACACAGTATTTCGAGTGGTTCAAAAAATTCAAAAGTGGTGATTTTGACGTGAGAAACGAAGAGCGTGGGAGACCACCGAAAAAGTTCGCAGACAACGAATTGCAAGCCTTATTGGATGAAGATGATACTCAAACTCAACAAGAACTCGCGGATGANATAACCTTAAACATATCGAGTTTTGTGCCTACGAACTACGATTTGCGGACAGCATTGGTTTTTTGTTATCATTTGAAGAAAACTGCTGCAGAATCGCATCGAATGCTTGTCAAAACTTACGTTGAACATGCTCTTGGCAAAACACAGTATTTCGAGTGGTTCAAAAAATTCAAAAGTGGTGATTTTGACGTGAGAAACGAAGAGCGTGGGAGACCACCGAAAAAGTTCGCAGACAACGAATTGCAAGCCTTATTGGATGAAGATGATACTCAAACTCAACAAGAACTCGCGGATGAATTGAATGTGACGCAGAAAGCTGTCTCAATTCGTTTGAAAGCTATGGGAAAGATTCAGAAATTGGGAAAATGTGTTCCGCATGAACTGAAAAAAAGAGAGCAAGAAAATCGAAAAACCACTTGTGAAATGCTGCTCGACAGATACAAAAGAAAGTCCATCGTATCATGACAGGTGATGAAAAATGGATATATTTTGAGAATTCTAAGCGTCAGAAATCATGGGTGAATCCAGGCGAACCATCGTCATCCATTGCAATCGCTTTGTAAAAAAGATAATGTTCTGTGTTTGGTGGGATCAGAAGGGTGTAATCTATTATGAGCTGCTAGAACCTGGTGAAACCGTTAACACTGATCGCTACCAACAGCAAATGATCGACTTAAATCGAGCATTGCGTAAAAAACGGCCGGAATATGGAAAAAGGCAACACAAAGTCATTTTGCTCCATGATAATGTCCCATCACACACAGCAAAACGGGTCAGGGAAACGATCGAGGCGTTCAGTTAGGAAATACTAACGCATGCGGCTTATTCTTCAGACTTGGCTCCGTCCGATTATCATCTATTCGCATCAATGAGACACGCTCTCGCTGAACAACGCTTCAATTCGTATGAAAATGTACGAAAATGGCTCAATAGCTGGTTCGCTTCAAAAGAAGAAATGTTTTTTTGGCGTGGCATTCATAAACTGCCGGAGAGATGGGAAAAATATATAAATAGCAATGGACATTATTTTGAATAAAATGTTTTTTATCATTTTCAAACAGTAGACGTGTAATTTTTACAAAAAATTCCGGTTTCAAACTTCTACACCTGGTAGATAATGTCATTTCCGCTTTCTTACACGCAAACACAATGATGTATCGTCTTGCCATTTCCTTATATTTTGGAAGAATGTGAATTTCTTTCTCTCCCGTTAGCGAGTTCCAGTTGTCTTATATTAGTTCGATCATCTACGGTTGTAAATTAATAAGAGGAAAACTACACGAGAAAGTTCGCGCGTTCTCTTCATGTTACACGATACTATTGGGTATTTTAATAAAACAAAACATTTATGTGCGCATGTACAATTCAACGTTTCGTATAAGAAATTTATCTTACTCGATTCACTTGTGAGTAAAAAGTTTACTTGACGATATAAATCATGGACGGTACGGCGAGCCCGAGATTGGTGAGGACACAGTCGATATCGAATTCTGTGATGAAAAGCTTTAATAACTAAAAAGAAATATTTCACGTATATTTTAATAATCATGTCTTCTTTACGGTTACGTTGACAATATTTCGTTTAAACTCATGTCGTGGCGATTAAAAGGCGATAAACAAATATTTAAATTGACGATACGTGGTCCCTTTTATGGAATTCATTTCTCGCCAGTGCTGTTACTTGCGTAACCACGGAAGACACCAGTATGACAGCGGAGACCATCGTCTGAATTGGCTTCAGCTTATGATGTCCGTGCGGCCACAGGCCAATTGGCGATAGAAATATTCGATACACTCTGTAGTATCGATTCCATAGCGGGTCCATTTCAGCTGGACGATTAACGCACGTTTGCAGCCGAATTGTCCAGAGGCGGACCTTAACACTCCTCTTAAATCTGCATTATTCATTGTTCGTATTTCCTCAAATGCACCGTAAATATCGACCGCGACGTAGAGAAACGGTGAAAACGATAGTAACGTTATTTCTTGATGTTGAAGAGAGAGAATAGAGCGCTTGTTCGCTCTACACGATCTAAGGGTCATCGTAGCGTCCCTTCTATAGACGAGATAAACCGGCACCCCCGTAAATTACTCGAATTATATCGAAATTGCTCATTTGCCATAATGGTGAAATACCGGCATCGTTATCTTTCCCCGTTTGTATTTTGAGCTCGGGCATAATGTAATATTGCGCGAATATACGCGCGAATATACGCGCGACGTCTACGTATCCGCGCGTGTGTTTATCAATGTGTTCCGAGCCGTCGTCCGTACATCATCGAGCTCTTCTCCGACATAATGTCAGTATAATCCGTATTAGAACTCAAAGATGCTTACAAATGAAAATGAATTATTATTAAAGTGTTAATGAAAGGGTAAGCGAATGCGTTATTTCGTAATAAACGCGACGCGTAAGACAAGTAAATTTATAAATAGATTAGCTCGTATGATGTCGCACATGTTTAACGCATTTTGATATATTAAAAATTATCCTTTTTTATGATATTAAAGATCCGAAGAAACAGTAATATTTAATATTCAAACATGACATAATAGAAAGAAGAGCTTTGTGCATATGGATATGTATGTGCTCTCACACGCGTCCACCGCCCTTCGCGTTCGCGTCGGTGGCGGGACTCTTCGCTCCCGTTTTTAAGCGGCAACGGATCCACCTCGGCTAACTCAATTTATAATTATCTTTATGTCGAGTCGAATTTCTCTCTATTCCGCGGAGTAGAGCGTCGCAGTTCTTTCGCTTCTTCCTCGAGACTGGCGGACTAGTCGAAGAGGAGCCGGGAGTGGTAATGACTTTGAGAGACCGGTTAATAACAAAATAAATAAATTAATGCTATTCGACTTGGTACAGGTACTGTCGTTCTTCTACAGTTCAGCTATCATATGGTGTGACGTTGACATACTGCTGACATTGAAATAACGTTTTTAATTAGCTATGGATCTAACGCTTTTAATTAGCCTGTGTCTTTCGCGAACAGGCAGCTAAATTCCGTACCACGGGAGATTCTGTAACGAGATCAAAGAGAGCGATATCTCGCCTGAGATGTTCTGCGAGATGCTTTATGCGGCGGATCTACGCCGCCGACGGCAGCCAAAATATGCGCGTCGTTTTAACAAAAAGCTCTCTTGCCCGGCGTCGATATGCGGATCTCGACGGGTCTTTCGTTGGACGCTAGCCGGGTCTTTCCCGATAGTAGTTCCTGCTCCCGGCCGACTCGATACTCTCCGGCGTACCCGTCGCCGGAAGCAGTCCCTAAGTACTATTGTACTTATTTTAACGCGTAAGCCACGATACATGCATCCTGGACGCCTAATCTACGCGAAATGTGCGACTCTTGACTTAAGAAGGCGACCGAGCCTCGCGTCCTAGTCCCCGGGATTTCTACGTTCGAGCCTTTCTCGAGCACGGCCCTTGTCGCCCTGTGACGTGGCCTTCCAAACCTCGTAAGCCCGTGCGACCCTACCCTCTGGGCGTCACGGACCTCCAACGAGTTATTTCCCGGTACTCTTTCTGCGCCCATGCTACCGAAAAGCGGCGGCAACTACTTGGAATTACGCGCAACTCTAAGTCATCTACCCGCTGCTCACCACCGGCAGCTCGCCCCTCCTCTCCTGGACTTCGTCTCCGGGACGCGGCAGCTCTCGTTTTCGCTCGCACGCCCCCTCGCTCGCTCATTCGTTCAGTCGGCTTGCCGTCGCGTCGCACAGTGATGAGCAAGACTCGTCACGTAACGCTAGAAAGAGCCACTGCAAGGATCTATCACGCCGCGCGATGCGACCCCCGATTGGGCCTGTCGGCTAGATCACGCGTCTCTAGGGTGCTCGCGGGATCTCGCGTCTGTTATTGCTTTCTCGAAGCGTGTTTACGCTTGTTTTTTCCCCGGGACGGCATTCGGCAACTTTTGGGCTCGCAGTAGTTCAATAGGACTCCCGGGCGCGCTTTCCGCGGGATCCTTCTCTGCCTGCTCTGCGACCGGGTCGCGGGACCTTGTGCCTTTCTTATCGCAAGGTGGCCATCCCGCTATCTGTCGCCGGCCATCCGTCCGGGTGAAGGTCTTCCCGTCCCTCCGCGTCTCGTTCCAGCCGTTCCGTCTGGGCCCTTGCTCTCGTTCGTCTTTGTCTTCCGCTGGCAGCTCCACTCCCAGTCTGTCTTCTTGTCGTCCGATGTTCTCGCTTACGGGTGTTCTTACACTCAAAAGAAAAGAAATACTGTAGCCGCGGGTTCATGTCCTGTGCGCAAACAGCGCACAGGCCCAAAATTTTACATTTCGGTCGCCTTCTCTTACGAAAAGGCGCGAGCCGCCGGTTCCTCCTCGGTCAGGCCACAGCCTGAGTGACGAGCAAAAATTTGCATTGTCACAGTGCGTATGATTGAGTGAGAGATCGCGAGATATTATTTATTGAATACAATATTCGTGCAAACGAAGAAGTGTCCATCAAATGGAACAGTGAATGATCTTTCCGGGTGCAGGTTCGTTTGATTTTTTCTTACGAAATTTCCCAAAGTAACATTCGGTCGGAAATCACTACGGGTCGCTACGTTCTCCGGGTCCTTATTGTTGCCCAGAATAAATCACTGTGAAGTACGGATATGTAGTATAGCAATATATTCGGGAGCTGAGGAGATAAAGCGTCACTTTGGGACAAAATAGAAGTAAAGTTTATCATAGTCAGCAACAGCAGCACAAGTTACCGTAGTAAAATCCACCGACACCGGGTAAATACTGTCCAAGACCAACTTTTATATTTCTCTGCATCACAAACAGAAGTAACTCTTGCGTTTGCGTCGCGTACCACTGCGTAATGTATCTATAAATTTTCATAATGTTCGATGTACTTCGCCGTCCCCCACGTCGGGCAGGAAGGTGTTTTTTACCATTTTTCGTTTATCGCGCGACCAAACGGATATGTATTATTCGCGTTAGGAAAATGCGTTTATTAATTTCCACAGTTTGGCTGCTGCATTGATTTTTGATATAATTTACAGTATAATTTACAATATAATTTACGGTACAATTAACAATATTGTTAGTGATGTTTTCAATAAAGTTCTGAGAGATAAATCGCGAATATTCGCACCACGTACGAGGGTGGTCCCTAAAGTACCCGACCTGACCTAGAGATGGCGGTAGTTGTTTGAAAAATAGCACTGTATGAGAAAGTACACAATCTATAAAGCATATGTTTCAAGTTTGAAGACGCCACGTTGTTTAGTATTTGTTTGGCAGCCATCAATAGTGAACGTTTTCAGTGAATTTGGGAAAATAGATAAAATTGGTTATCGTTATGTTATACAATACTTTTATTTGAAAGGCCTCAGCCCAACCAATATAAAAGCTGAACTGGATTCTACTTTGGGTGAGTCCGCTCCTTCGTTTATAACAGTAAAATATTGGGTAGCAGAATTTAAACAAGGCCGTACGAGCTGCCAAGACGAGTATCGCAGTGGTCGACCAAATGAGGTGACGACTCTAGAAATGGTGAAGAAAATCCACAAAGCGGTACTGGATGATCGTCGACTGAAAGTGCGCGAGCTAGCAGACATAGTAGGCATTTCAAAAAGTGCGTTACATCGCATATTATCTGAAAATTTGGACATGAGAAAGCTGTGTACAAGATGGGTGCCGCGTTTGCTCACACTCGAGCAAAAACGTGTCGTGAAGATGTTTCAATTGAGTGTCTGGTGAACCCTATTCGCCAGATTTAGCCCATCGGAATATTTTCTGTTCCCAAACTTGAAAAAATGGCTCAGTGGTCAAAGATTTTCCAACGATGAAGAAGTGATGTCGGCAGATAATGGCTATTTTGAGGAGCAAGACAGTTCTTATTATAAAAAGGGTATCAAAATTATTGAACATCGATGGGAAAAGTGTATAGAACTGAAAGGAGATTATGTTGAAAAATAAATACATTTTTTTCCAAAATTTTTGTGTTTTCTTTGTTGTGTCGGATACTTCAGGGACCATCCTCGTATGTCCAGATTCTAACGATTTCACCATTACAACACCCGAAAATATATTGATCGAATGTATGTACGAAGGAAAAAGATTCGTTGAATTAACGTAATAATAAACGAAGCAAAACGCAGTTGTAGGCAATTACGTAAATTATGCGACATTTTGTTCTTCGCCTTATCGGAAAAAGCCTTTTTCAGTTGCTTCTCTTTTTATTTGCCGCCTTCGCAAGCGCACTTACGATCATGCTTTATTTGACTTAGCCGCAGCTGTTAGTATCGCTTGCCTGTCGTCTCATAATATTAGTCGTGGGAGATGCGCAGTCACGGATTCTCTGTTTACGTGTTGCAAATGGAAAATTTGCGGAATTAAGGACAGGTAAAGCCGCGTCTCGTCCGTTCAGACATGCGAAACGTGGAAAAAGGTACATTTCGCGGAAATGGAAATTCAAAGGATCAAGGGGTGTGCGTGGATGCACGTTGCAACGGGCTAAATGACACACATTTATATTATTCGACATGTAAAAAACAGAGAGAAACAACGACAACGTCGACGTTGTTTTGCGACATCCAGCGGCTCGGTAGGAGCGTCACAGAAAACGGAAATTTCGTTCAACGACTAATAGCAATTGAAATTTCATCCTTCTGTGTAATAACAATCGTAAGGAATTCTCTTATGCGCAGCGTCATTGCATCGAGTAAATTACCATGAAGTAGGATATGGATGTGCTCATAGTCTAGAACAAAGTGATCCGCCTGCAGAGAATGATACGCACGCACACACATAGTTGTGAAGGTAATGTCGTCCTACGGCGTAAAAGTAATTCATTACCATAGCAAAACCTTCCAACAACGCAATTACAAACCATCCACAAGCAACATACAATTTTTCGAACCCTTTTGCATTATGAACAATTTCTGTGCGTGCAGTGACACCTGATGCCATTTGGAGTTGTATCTACAAATATTAATGGCGTTGCATTAGTGTATCTTTTGAATGAAATGACGTGTCGATTCTCTTATGATAATTAATAATCACTAATGAATTAACGAGCCATTAATTCTTTTGTGATATTGTGGTAACAATTAGTTCATTTACTTTGTATTAATTATTTTATAGTAATATGAATATAGCCGATATTAATTATTCAAATTTTACTATTACAATTACCACTTCGAATTATTACAAAGTCAAAATACCAAAATTGATGGAAAAAATCCGTTTAATCGCACAATTGCATGCCTCCGTTTGTTAAAAAAAAAAATGAGCGATGGTAATTTCTAACGATATCATTCAATAAAAATTTCAATAAACATGAATTTTCTCTCCGGTGACTTACATCCTTGTAAAAAATTTACTGCTGTGATCCAGTACTGTTTGTTCAGCATAATTGACGAAGGAGAAATAGAACAGATGGATGCTTATGCTTAATATAGGTAAGACATTTTTTGAAATTCCTTCTGTGGTTACCGCCTAAAACAACTTATACAAGCAAAAGAACACGTTTAGTTTAGTCAAACGCTTTGACATTAGCACTCATGTGCAGTGAAACTTGAAAATTGTCGAGATAAGTCAGCATTTCCGCAAGTCATGCGCATTATTAACAGGGCGATTAACAATGAAAAACAATCATGTTAGAGAGATAAACCAAATTTTACTCATACGATATAGATTAACAGTTAGGGATGTCACGTCGAGCAAAAACAGAAAGAAATACATTATTATAAAAGTATCCTTTATGAATTTGAAAAACTTTCAACGAGAAAATGCTTTACGCGCATCATTCGACATTGCGAAAATTCCACGTTGTATTCTCTTTTTCTTTTTCTCTCTCTGTCATGCAATATCACAAAGCAAATAAATATATCGCGAGAAATCGCAACCAATTACCATGCCAATTTAAATTTAGAGAAACGTATGTACGATATATAGATTTCGAATTACGTGATGAGAAAATACCATATCGATAGCCCGTCTATGAAAGTCAACGGCATCGATAATTCTGGCGCAATCTGCGCAATGTCTTCCAGAAGTCAAATTGTCTTATATTAGGTTAATAAGAAAGTTATGTCGTTTTTTTAAAGAAATTTCAATTTCTTATATTTAAGCTCATAAGTGAGATTAGTAAATGAAATATTGACCACTGTTTTCTATGACTTTCCTCCATCTGTCAACAAGGTTATTTATGCCAGATGTATAAAAGATTCTATCCTTTGAAGCCAGGAAATCTACCACTGCCCTCTAAACATCCTGAAAATTTCGAAAATTTTTTCCTTTAAGAAAATTTTGCATCGAGAGGAACAAGTGGTAGTCGGATGATGCCAGGTCGGGTGAGCATTGTGGATGTGATAAAATTCATAATCAAGAGCCTGGAGCTTCTCCTTCGTCCATAAAGCCACGTGAGGCCTGGCATTGTCATGTTAGAAGACAACACCTTTTTGATTATACAATGCTGGACAAAGTTCACGTATTTTTGTATCCAGTCAAGTTAGCTGATCACAATGCAGGTCTGCTGTAACAGTTTGATCTGGTTGCAACATTTCCCAGTGGATAGAATCTGGACAATCCCACCAAATGCAAAGCATTAGCTTTTTTTGATGCAAATTGGCCTTCGCAAGGGTAGAAGGTGAACTGCTTCTCATAACTTGGCTCTTTTCCTCACTACATTGTCATACACAATCCACTTTCAGTCACCAGTAACCAGGCGATTCAAGAATGACTCATATTGTTGTCAAGCAAGCAAAGAAGAAGCAATAGAAATTCTGCCATATTTTTCGCTTAATTCACGGGGAATCCAAGGACACTATTTGTAGACAAAGTCAAGCTTGTTCAAGTGGTTTTCAATTGTTATGTGGTTAATGCTTAACTTATCCCCGATCTTCCTCGTGGTCAATAGTGGTTCATTAACCACTAAAGCTCTCAGAACGTTGTCATCAAGCTTCTTTGGTCTTCCGATGCGAGGTTCATCTTGAAACTTCATGTCACCTGACCTGAATTTTTTCATCCATCTTTGAACAGTACGCACTTTAAATTTAGATGGTCCAAAGACGAAACACAAATTTTTATTAGCTTCTGTCGCATTATGACCAAGTTGGAACTCATAAAGCATGGAGTGCATAAAATAAAGTTATTCTTGATCTATCATCTACCCATATTTCTCCAAATTTAATGATTAAAAAACACCTGTAATATCAAAAATCAAACGTGGAACTACTAGCTTTCGATTAATACCAAAATTGTCTAAATCGCACAAAGAACAACGAAATAATGAACATTTCAATTGAAGCAACAGAAAAACGACATAACTTTCTTATCAACCTAATATATTCTCGTCGAGAGCGTGTTCAATGCGATAGCTGGAAGAGCAAGGATCATCTTAACAACGAAAATTAAAAAATCGGAATTAACGAGAGATTCATATTTTTGATTCAAGTGACGCAATGATGAACTCGCAATTTTTATTCCATTTATAATTATTTTCTTTTTAAGTTTTTCAATCGCTACTTTTTCGTGAAATCATTTTCTGGTAAAATATTATGAGCTCGGAAGCATTGTTTATCGCAAACACTCAATTCTTGTCATTTCGAACGTTCCTTACCAAGCTATTTCAAATATCCCACATATGTGCTCTATATATGTGACGTATATGGACGCAGTGGACATCAACGTGCTTTGAAGTACGAAAATGGTCATTTGGCCATATGCAGCAGACTAACGTAGAAACATTCATCGATATCAATGAAATACTCGACCAAAACTATTGGATGCTGCTGGCGAGATTGATTGAGCGGCACAACAACGTCCAACAGATCAGATATAAAATATATGGAAGTGAAGAATATCGGGAACATACAGGCGATTACTGCAATTATTAGCGCGAGTTTACTGTTGAATGATGCAATAAGATTAAAAGTGCTTAATTAAAAGTGTACATTCCCGAGTAGAAATTTCGTATGATCAAAATTCTCAGTGATCAAACATTAAAGTAGAAGAGTTACATTTTATTCTAGAATTTTGTCAACTTCTTTCCCTTCACAAATTCTCAGATGTGAAATTTAAAAAATTGCGGAAGGTCAATATGAGCCTATTTGCGATGCGAGCGACTTTTCGCAAGTGTGCGATTGGAAAGGTTAATTAATCTGAAGCAGTCGTCTTTACTTTCCTGGCAGATTGTGCTAGACATGAAGCGGAATCCGGTGGTTTAATAACTTTCGAGGAAATAAAGCGGACATAGTATTGATATTTAACAACTCGCCGAACCACGTGATAAAGTTTCAATCAAGTTCCCTCGCTGGTGTCTTACGTACAAACACCTACGCGTAAAACGCCCCCATATGAGTATACTAAATGATCTTATACTTCATTTCGTTCCCTAGCGTGTTCTAATCGTACTTTATCGTCTCCATCAGCTTTTACATTCATGATTGCACACAAAATGCATTATTTCTACTATGACATCATTTAATATTTACAAAAACGAAGAGCTCTAATAATTAGCAACTATTCATGAACTCATGAATCCCACATGTTAAAAATATCGAGATCGTTTCTTTCAACGGAAATTAAATTTTTGCGGATGGTGGGGCTGAATAAATATTCGCTTCGGTCAAAAAATCAAAATACCTTTACAGGATGATGAATTTAAAATGTTCGGTTTGCAAGTTCCGAAAGTTCTGAAATAGGTCTTGATTCTGTGGACAACCAGCAGAAGATCGCTCAATTCTTAGATGGGTCTTTTAATTTATTAACTTATCTCAATTGTTACGAGATATTTCAAATTACCGATTCGGTTTTTACGCAGTACAAGACGTACTTCAGAAGAACGATCAGGTATCACGTATGTTAGAACCTCGAGTAGTAATTCCAAATAAAATTCGAGTCTGAAAAGCGGGAGTAACTGAAAATAGCTCAATATAAAAGACAGTTTCGCGTCAATTAAGAAAGAATGACAGTAGAACGTAACACGACTCGAAGAATCGATCGAAGATTACTCCCAGTCGTGGTGAATTACACTTAACGATACCTGAAACGTTAAACCAAGCATGATACAAACTAAACAAAAAACTCTTTGTATTCGAGTGAATTACGCTTTTTGATACGGCCATAGGACCAATGGAGGACAACATCACTCAATTAATCGTGTAATATCGACTACCGCCCAAGTTCATTCCTGCGACACGAATGACAACGCATTTTCTATCCCAGTCAGGGCGGTCACGCCTGCTTCATTATGCATAACAATGTGCGGTGCAGCAAAAAAAGGAAAAACAGACAAGAATTAGGGAGCGGCTTGCAAAAAGTGGATCGAAAAGTGGCTATTACAAATATCGCTCGACGTGGCGCGTCGCCGAAAAATAACGGTGCGAATGGCATGATTAAATGAATTATGACTAGACAGCGTCCGCTGTTCTTATTTCTTTGCGCACTGTAAAACCGCGGCGATACTTTCTTTACATCTAATGTGGAGATGCATGCGCAAAAAATGCGCACGCTCGCAACCCTCGGTTAGTCGACGATCGTATTTCCGCGTTTCATCTCTGCAATGTGACTTGTTACGATACCGCAAATACGTCTAGGATGTGCATCTCGTAAGTTACAAACTGCACATATAAAATATAATTGCAAGATGTGAAATTTTACATTCCGATAAAACTCATTTCTTCTTGATTTGGTAGTGGAGTTTTCCGAGTAGAACGTGAAGAACGCTATTAATAGCAATTGAACTTCTATAACGAGATAATTCGTGAAATTGTCTCGTGTCAGCGAAAATAATATTTTATCGCATATTCATTTATCTTGCCATCGTCAATTTTATACATAGTCATCGCGGGTAGGTAGTTCAAAATTCCATTTGACTCACTCGATATTAATTTATATTTCATCTAATCTAATTTCAATCTTGATTTCTTATAGAATAGAAAATGTATATGTATATGTATAGGAATATTTATAATTGTTTCTAGAAGATATATATTTATTGTATTCTCTTTTATCATTAATTTCATTGAACAGAATAAAGTACCGTGAAATAACTCAAAGCCATGCTTGCAAGCTGAAATAGAATAGGAATCAAACATCACTATTGATAAGCTCTAAATCAGAACTCACTCATACTTAATATATAAAGTATTTTTGTATGTAGTTTATTTAAAAATAAAAAAACTTATATAAAAAGGTTATTTTGTATGTAGTAACTTTGATATTATTATGATGTCATGATTATTAATTCCGTTATCTGTAGTATATCTTGTAAGATAATTACCGTTCCAAAACCTTTGAAAGAGATTACAAATACATTAAAAAAGCTAAGGACAGGAGGCTTGGCACATTTACATAATATCAAGTTTATCATTTTTTGATCATGCACGAATGATGTGTACCATTGTATATTATAGTTGAATGTTATAATATTGTTACGCTTGAGCGGGGAAATAAAACGAGACAACGTTAAGTGGGAAACAACTTCAACTATATATTGGCTATTTACAAGAAAGCACGTGTAACTCGCAGACTCAAGCTCTCTCTCTCGCGAAAGACCGACGCACACGTCACGGCGACTTGACCGCCCCAGAGAGAATCTCTCAAACCCGTTATTTATCGGTCAACGCTGATCATCTGTTGTTGACGAATCGTTGTCAAGAGAATCAGCTGTACGTTCAGAGCGCTAAAAGCGCGGGCATCAAGACATGGGCGTAACGATATAAATAATGGACCATTATATTCCTCTTTTTAGCAATGTAATAAAAATATTTTATTCGTGTCTAATATTCAGAGCATCTTACATACACTTATGTCTGGCAATATACTCCGGCATTGTAATTTATCAATAACTGTCCAACATAATTGCACCAGAACATGTACAAGAAATCTCCGTTGAGCAATGCAAAATTTATAACTGCGTCCGTTCTGTTGACCACAGTAAGCGCCAAGGTTATTTTGAAAAATATCGAAATACATTTGAAATATTCATATTAAGATGTTTGTTCAAGTTAGTCTGCTATATCAATCGTTAAGTTGATTCATCCGGTTTTTCCGAATGTAATTATCGCAATTATTGCTAATGGTCACATTAATGACATTATGATTCGTCGATATATTTTGTATTACACACGGTTTAATTACTAGCTTTTATTCGCTCATTTCGCATGAAAGTTATGTGTAATGTCATTTTAAGCTAGAAAATGGACGATTTGATTGTGGACGCCAGATCTAGATGTTGAATATCGTTCCGGATCTTGTAACGTGTCTCAATCGTACTTGATACTTTCTAACAATAACTTAATCTATAATTTATTATAAAATTTGTTACGCAAATGATTAATCGGGAAATTTCTTGGAGATGTTGTACGGTGGTAACGATACATTCAATTATCGTATCAATCGACGGCTAGTTTAACTTATCCATAATGAAGTACATTGTAAAGTATTTCAACATTGAAGAAAATCCTGCGAGTTGAATTGTCAGAACTTCTAAAAGTAGAAAGACGCTAAATTCAACAGTAGTGAATATCATCAACTGCAAGAGATGATTGTATGAATCATATATTGCACCAATCCCAGCACAGAATATTTTTTGGAATCTGATTGGAATCTTTTCCGATTTACCAAAAAACAACGGTGGTCTCTGAACTTGGAAAATCTATGAAAATTCGGATTAGATGTGTTATGTTTCAAAAATGCGATTTTAAGTGGGAAACTCAGATAAACTCCATTTGTTCTGTTCAATGTTTACCCAGAAATAATTTTTTTTCTTCTTTAGATGTCTATTTTATATTTATGTTGAACAAAATATTTGAAGAGTTTTGAATATTTACGCACAATTTACGAATATAAATATTTAAAAAGCGAACATATTCAAACTATTTCAATTATTTTATTTAAATAACAAATAATGTATACCTTATTACAGGTTTTTCAAATGCCAGTGATTGGAATGGCCGCTTGAGTATTTATAATTTTTAAGAATTTATATATTTGTAAAATGCATGTAAAATATTCAAACCTTTTCAAATATTTTATTCAATATAAACATATAAAATAGATATCTGAAGAAAAGAAAAGATATGGGAAAATATTAAGAAGAAGAAATGAGATTTATTTGGTTTTTCATACAACAAATTTTTAGAATCTAATTAGGATCTATTTCGATTAACTAACCAAATAAAGTTGAGATTCTAAATGGGAAACACAGAGAAATTCCATTTGCTCTACCCAAAATTGTTCTAAAGTTTTCTTATAACTGGGGTAAAAATAGGATATCTAATTAATATCGCAATTTGTTATACTAATTTGGAATAAGTTTGGTTAACCTGATCAAAATATATGATATATTTAGAAATGTTGGGAATTTCCATCTCAACGAGAGTTGACATTTTTTAATAGATATTTCTAAATCTTACCCTCCCTTACGAGTTAGTAAAAATTTTTGCAGATTAAGGAAACATATTAAGTTTCACACCAGATGTTATAACAAGAATATAATATTGGGAGTACAAATGAGTTCCGTTCGTTTTCAAAAGATGGTTTTGGCTGTTATGAATGTTTCATAGTGACATCCGATTTCGGTGGTCTCAGAGAGGCTAGACATCTGTCAATAATATTCTGTATATATCGCTTCGAGTTTCATACAAAACCCTTGTTTTTTACTGTGTTGAATATGTTAAATTTTTTGTTAAATAAGCAGCATTTGCAAGAGGTTTAGTTTTCTGCTTTAATTGGAAGAAAAGTGCAGCTGAAGCGCATCGAATGCTTGTAGAAGTTTATGATGACAATACTCCAACTGATAAATCATGTAGAGAATGGCTTCGACGTTTCAAGAATGGTGATTTCAGCGTTGAAGATAAGCCTCGCTCTGGACAGCCAAAAAAGGACCAAAAGGGTGTTATATTCTATGAGCTGCTACAACCAGGCGATTCTATTACGGGCCATCGGTATAGATACAATAGCTACAATAGATTCGTTTGAGCCGTGCATTACGAGAAAAACTGTCAGAATACGAGCAAAGACATGATAAAGTTATTCTTCTGCATGATAACGCTTGGGTTCATGTCGCAAAAGTCGTAACAAAGTATTTGGAAACGTTCAAGTGGGATATTTTACCGCAACCGCCGTATTCGCCGGACATTGCTCTTTCTGATTATTGGTTGTTCCGATGGATGCAACACGATTTGGCAGGTCACCGGTTCACTTCTTTCGCAGAAATCGAAAATTGGATCCTAACTTGTATCGCCTCAAAAGACGAGACATTTTTTCGAGATGGAATTCGAAAACTGTCTGAGAAGTGGGAAAAAGTTATTACCAGATATGGACAATACTTTGATTAATCTGTTCATTCATTTTGTTCTGAAATAAATGCATTTTTGACCACAAAAAAGGACCGAACTAATTTGTACCCCAAATATTAATTCTGTATATTGAAATTGAAAGATTTTAATATGATTTTGCGTAATATACCCTTAAGAAGCAATTATGCAACAGAAAAAGCAAGGGATAAGTAAGTTATTGAATATTAAAAAAAGTAATTAATATCTGTCCCAGTATTGAATTCTCTTCTTTTACATGACATGCAGCATGATTCAGTGTACAGTGTCAACATTTTTCTTTTGCAATTTTTTTGAAATGGCAAGGGTAAAATTACCTTGAAAGTGAGTTGAACAAAGATAGCAAACATATTGATTAAGTGAATCGTGTTGTATACGGGGTTTTGATAAGGCCACAATCCGATTATCGACAAGAGAATACAGTTTATGTTGTAATACTTCATGATAACATCGATTTCGTAGAGGAATCCTACTACGACTACAGGACAAAGAAAGTTTTTCGAAGTTTCATGAAGTCCAATCCCCTCCTCAATGCACCACACGCTGTTATACTTTTTGTTATATTATAGTCAATGTTTAACGCTAATGCATAAAGCTGCTAAAGATATAGAAAAAATGATAAATAAAAGTTTGAAATAATAAAATAGTAAAATAAAAGTTTGAAATACTAAAAACTATAGAACGTGGTCTGTTGTGCGCTCGTGAAAGTAGCTCTAGTGTAGAATTTAAATAAATGGCTAATATGCATCGCTTGTCGTAACAATATCGTTCGTTTGTGCTACACATTTGGAGAATATTCTTGTGCACGTGTATTATGTTTTATCCTTGCGCAGCCGCAAAATTCGATACATTGCAGAGAAAGAGCACATTTTCACATGAATCATCGCGAAGTGCAAATTTCGAATTAAGCTCAATATTCCACATATGGATCTTTCTTTAAAAATTATATAATAAGGAAAAATATATATACGAGGGTGGATGAAACATAAATGAGCTTTTTGAAAAAAAAGCATATATTTTTCAAAATCAATTCTAATTTACATTTTTCCTATTTTTCTACATAGCCCCCCATCTTATCTATACACTTCTTCCAACGGTCTGGTAATTTTTTTTAATCCCGGTATCATAAAAATTTCGCGGACGTCTATCAAATTAATTGCACACGAATTGATGCACATCCTCGTTCGTTGTGAAGCACTGCCCACCAAGGGCTTACTTAAGGGGCCCAAACATATGGAAATCGCATGATGACAGGTCTGGGCTGTAGGGTGGATGTTCTAGGACAGTCCAGTGCATAATTTTTGTTGTGTTACTGCTGCAGTGTAGGGTCTGGCGTTGTCAAGGAGAAGCAACACACTTCAGATCGGAATGCCGCACTTTTTTGACCGATAGGCAGCTCAAACTGAAGTTCCGGAAAGATTTCAAAAACAGTTAAGTGCCAATCGCCTTCGATAAGTTCTCGAACAGCCTTGGTGTTCTGCGCTATGATGCTGGTGTAGAGACGGCGCGGGTGGGTANCCCACCCACCCACGAACCCTCCCCCGCAGCGGTCCGATCTGTATCTCCTCCAGCGGCGGGAGAAAAATTCATATTTGATCCCTCGTATATACAGTAAACTCCCTTGTGACGTGATTAATACGCTACGCGCTATATGAATTTGCATTATAGGTGTGACGGCGCATCAACACCGCGCTCCCCGCGGCCCGACCGACCATCCGTCGGCGCTTTGCGCCATCTCAATCGTCACGACACGCACGTGACGCGCTTCCGTCGAAAGCGTGATCACGTGCGTGTCAACAAACACAAACCCGGAGCCTCCGTCGGATATATATTCCGACCGGCGGAGGACTCGGGACCTGATTCCACCGGAGTCAGCTAAAGCGATACGTTCGCAGGCTACTCCGGATCCCGTCCTCCACGGTGCCGAGGAACCGGGGTGGCGTATTCGCCGCCTCAGCCGTGTGTTCGCGGTAGCACTCGATCCTTTTGGCCGGGGAACCGAGACGGTGTGTTCGCCGTCTCAGCTGCGCGTTCGCAGCTGCACCCGACATCCTACCCACATTGCCGAGGAACCGAGACGGTGTGTTCGCGTACGCAGCAGCACTCACCATCCTTGCCTGGGACGACATACCGTCCTCCACCGGGAGTTCCCGGTTCCTCGCCGGCCTGCGACCGGAACGACGGCAAGACAAGTCCGGGGTGGCGCGTTCGCCGTCTCTACCGAGTATTCTCGGTCGCGTCACCGCCACCCGATCTCGGCCGACACACCCCCATACGAAAAGGGACACCGGGTCCCTCGCGATAGCGAAACCGGGTTGCATGCCGGCAACCAAGCGACACGAACCTCCGCATGCTACCAATGTAGCAGTCCCCACGGGATATTCGCGACGTTGTAGGAGCCGGAGCTCCTAAGTGCCGCACCGTGCCGACCCGTGGGGCCTCTGGGCCCGGAGAGTGCCTCCGCTGTTTCCGCGCCACCTGCGTGTGGCTACCGACTGCACTCTCTGTGGCAATTTAAAAGGCATCGGAGAACGCATTGCGGAGCGTTTACAGGCGGTCGTGAATTAAACCGTGCAACTCGTAAACACCGCGGCCGCTCCCCGCGCCTCGTCTGATCCGCACTCGCGACACGGAATACACAACGCGCCGCGACACCGAAACACGTCCGTCCGACCGCGCTTCCGTCTCACCACGAAGTCAACGATCAGCTGTTCCATCAAAATACAGGCGCACCTGTCAACAGCCGCCGTACGCAGAACGGCAAATTAAAAGCACCGACTACATCTGTTCCGACGTTGTAAAACCGACCGACGCGAAATATATATATTATTACGGAAGATCAAACTCTCCTCTCTTTTCACCATCGAACTTGGACATCCGGCGAGCCATCCGAGGGCCGTCGGAAAAAGCTCTCGACCGTACCCGAGGACGTTCCCCCGCGAGAGTTGCGGGTAAGGGGGCAAACGTCGCATAGGAAATAGTGTTGTGTGTGAATTTTTCTCTTATAACGCGTAAAATCTAAAGTAATATGTTTGAAATGATTATTGCTATGCTAACTATAAAATATTTTAATGCATTGAAATTTAATAAATATGTAATTATACAAATATATGCATTAGACTTCTTAAAATTTTTTTAATTGAAAAATATTTTCTTTACCGTTATATTAAGAATGACTGCGTCAAAAAACAAAACAACAATGAAATACGGGAATGGATTAAATATAAACTAGCCATTTTTAATTGCGCGCTCGTCGGCGGTGTGAGAAGTCTGCAACCTTTTGGACAGGGGGTCATGTGGAAGACAGTAATAACGTTGGGGCGCCACGTGCTTCTACTCTCAGCAGCAATCATGATGAGCGAGAGAAAGGTTCACCCCACAGTTGCGCAACGTGTTATTATTAAGTTTCTCGTCAACGAAAATGTGAATGATGCTGAAATTCGGCGCCGTTTACTCCCACAGTTCGGGGAAAGAACCCTTTCATGGGCTCGGTGAAGCAGTGGTGTAACGAATTTAAGGAAGGACGGGAGCGTGTTAAAAACATTGCCCACCCGCGCCGTCTCCACACCAGCATCATAGCGCAGAACACCAAGGCTGTTCGAGAACTCATCGAAGGCGATTGGCACTTAACTGTTCTTAAAATCTCTCAGGAACTTCAGTTCGAGCTGCCTATCGGTCAAAAAAGCGCGCCATTCCGATTTGAAGTGTGTTGCTTCTCCTTGACAACGCCAGACCCTACACTGCAGCAGTAACACAACAAAAATTATGCACTGGACTGTTCTAGAACATTCACCCTACAGCCCAGACCTGTCATCATGCGATTTCCATATGTTTGGGCCCCTTAAGTAAGCCCTTGGTGGGTAGTGCTTCACAACGAACGAGGAGGTGCATCAATTCGTGTGCAATTAATTTGATAGACGTCCACGAAATTTTTATGATACCAAGATTTAAAAAAATTACCAGACCGTTGGAGGAAGTGTATAGATAAGATGGAGGGCTATGTAGAAAAATAGGAAAAATGTAAATTAGAATTGATTTTGAAAAATATATGCTTTTTTCGCAAAAGGCTCATTTACATTTGATTCATCCTCGTAGAAGAAGTCGATGCGTCGTTGTACGAAGAATCGCGTTATTTGAAAACAGAAGTCGCAATATCTTTGTCGCGTTATAGGAATTCGCGTCGTAAGAACTTGGGTTATACAGGAATATACTGTATATAAGATATTAAAGACGATTTTAAGTAATAACTACTAACTATTAATTATTAGCAATAATTCGGTTAGGCATGTTTTTAATATCATTTGATTTTAGTCGATATCTAGCCTGATGAATTTGTTTTTATTTTATGGTCATAGCTGTGTATTAGTTACTAACATATGCCTAGTGTTGTTAAAACTAAAGTTTTCTGTGTCACATTCTCTTATGCAAAATATATATGTATATATATAATGTATTACGTTTACTTTCTACATCTCGTTTTGTCTACATTTTAACATTAATCGTTAGATGAGACCCGATCGTTTTTTGTTGTCTTTGATAGTGCTTATGTACTCACATTTTCGGATAATTTCGTGAACAACGGCTGCATTTAAGCTAATCTGCCATCGTCATTATGTTACGTTTTACTTGTAAGTCGAATATATAACCATACAATAAGACAATGACATGCTAGTCAGCTGAAACAAGAAATTTTTCTCGTATTTTCCGACTTATATGTAATAAGAATCTTAATTTACATTACCATCGTTACAGTTTCATGGTACGCGTAAATTTAACGTTTCGTTTAAATAACATTGTATTAGTTTGATATTTCGTTCAAAGTTTATATGATTTGTTATCATGACCTTATAAATTAAAAATGCAGTACAGAATATAATAAAATATAAATGAATTATCTTTATAACAAAACGAGGTAAAAATTATATTAACCCCTTAACCTACGATTTAAATTCGAAAATTTCGGGCCTTGCATCTACAACAATTATTACATCCCTTACCAAATATTCTACAAATCCCGATCATCTACTACGGGCTATGCCCGTAGTTGTAAGTTAAGGGGTTAAAACAAACATTAACTAACTCATATTATTATTTTTTTTTTTAATACAACCCGTATATCATGCAATTTCACATTACCGTGGCGAAACCTTCGAATGACAGGACAAATAAACTGCCGACGGTCACCTTGCTAGTCTTCATGCTTCGTTGCAATATGACAAATAATAATTTCTGAACGTGCAGAGGTGCTGTGCACCACTGTGCATTGCATCTATATATTAATATATTAATATATTAAGATATTATTATTCATATATGATAGTTCAGTTTCAGCAAAATTTTCAGAGAAATCTTTCGCACGCGAAGTTTTTTTTATCATAATAAGAGTTATCGAGACTACGATGTCATGGATATTTACGATTACATTGACGTAATTAAAATAATGTATGCAAGATATGTTTTCTAGACGCGAAAACTGTGCATGTGTACTCACATTTGTTGAAACAAATATTCGCTATGATCAATTATATCCTGCCCAAAATAATTCATCCAAAAGACGTAACAGAAGTGAATGTACACGAATAAGCCAGCCATAGTAATATCGGATGTTTCTTTCTTCGAGAGCGCCTGAAGAAGCTGTGAGTGACAAATATAATGATGAGTATAAACGACGATGCTCGTCACTTGTGATGTCACAATGTGCAAATTTTGATATACGTGAAACGATTAACTTTCATGCCATTTCAAAATTGTCACTCACACGAAACATATTAACACTCAAGGACGCCACGCCTAATGCGCATAGAACAAAATAGGACGTTGCAAATTTGTCCTGTACGTGGTCGATGAAATTTGAAAAGTTAAGAGAATAATTTATGATGGAAATAAAAACAGGCTACTTATTTAACAATGATGCGCGAATCAGACACAACGGATAGTCACACATATCGTATACGATTTGATCACGAGCAATTCTTATGGTATATATTATATTTACTTACTCCAAACATTGCTGGTGAATGATACAAGCGCTCAATAACTTGATGCAAATTCCACACTTGTTTTTCGATGATGTTTTTTCCGGCGGATATTTGTCGAATGCGCGTATTACGCGATGACTACATAAGTATAATTGTATTTTTATGCGATTTAAAATTTAACAAATTGAAATTGAAAAAAAAAATAAATCAAGAAGTTCACAAAGTCCCTTTAATAATTACAATACGGTCAACATAAAGTAGAAAGTAATAGGAGTATTGAAAAATATATTAAGGAAAGTATGTTATTAACTTATAGATTAAAAATTCTATTCTTCCTTTAACAATATAGTGCACGCTATTATAACACGTTAATTTAGAATTAAGCGATGAAGAAAGGAAAGATAAATTAAGCGAGATATTCGAAACATTTCAACGCTTTTTACCTGACAATTTCAAACAGCCCGCAGATATGCTGCAAAAATATCATATACATATTTTCCGTTGCCATGAGCACCGTCATACCCACAAAAGCGGATACCACAATGAGAAAATAAACAAGAAAGAAATGTTTCTGTTGGTCGAGAAAGCATTCTAATTGTACCGGGAATTGTCGTGGACGTGGTTCATCCATCGGCACCACGATATCGAGTACAATCGGCACAAATGTCGTTAAAAAAAAAGCTAATGTTCCCGGATAAACAATCACTGGAAACATGAAAATTTAACAGATGATATTTAGAATGATCAGTGATAAAAATTTTGGTCGTTCGTGAGATAATCCGCATTTCTAGAGATTTGACAAGTTCTTTCTTTGTATATTTAACTTTTAATTACTTTATTCCATTCTTTCTACAATGAAGCGCAAATGCCTTAAAAACAACGCAACGTGTTAACAATGTAATCTACTTCCACTTACATCCGGAGAAGATTGTATAAAATCTCATCTTATTCGCATACTTCTGAAGTATTTTCAGTTCGTCCACGTTTTCGATCAAGTTCCAGTGGTGTCGCATTTGATCGAAGATCTTTCTCACCTGCAATTAGCAACGAGCGTCTATAGTGACGGGCGCACTTCTCCGAGAATCCCTGCTAAACCATCTTCCGACGTTTACTCTTAATTAACTTACATAATCCGATTTAAAGTACACTGTATTATATTTCAACAGGTAAATCACACAAACAATATTAAATGAGATGACCTCGATGAACAACGACGTAGTGTACTCGTTCGTAATAAACACCATGAACTAGCAAAGCAGGTAGAGAGAAAAAGAGGATTTTTACATCGATCGAATGCAGTTTAATTTTTCGCGCACGACAATAACGCGATGTTAACTGTACAAAAAGCGATCCTTTCTAATTTTATAAATGATTTTCGCGTAGATTTAAACAGCTAATCATAATCCGGAAGAACGCGAGAAACGCTATAGCGCTACCTTACAACTGAATTTTGGCAAAAATTCCGAGTATGTTCGATCACTTGCGAATCATCCCGCGACTCACAATTCTACTCGATTGGCAAGGACCAATTTCTGCACTTTCGCCAAATCGTCTCGTAAGGCACTCCGCGCGTTTTATCTTATCCGCGAAATTAATTGCAAAAACAAAGAGCAACACGTGTCTATGAACGATCGTGTACGGCAGCCGCGAAGACACTGTCGATTCAACTATAATCGGAGACACCTGAGCCAGTATGGCCTGAACGAGAACGACGTTCATGCAGCACAGTCGGACGACTCGGCGCTCCGGCGTCTGGTAAGGCCAGAGACCGATCGACGCCATCAAATGTCGGGTGAGCCCGTGATATTCATTGTCGAAGAAATCCATTCCGATCAACGGCCGTTGTGATTTTGCACATGCACATTTGCGGAGATTATTACACGTGGCCGCATTACCCGTCGGAATATTTTATCGGATCTTAGAATCTCGTCACGTTTATTTTCCGCATCGTAATGACGATAATAGGGCGGCATTACGGAAAATAGTATACCGGAAAGGCAATTTGTAAATTTGCTCAAGAACGAGCGGTCTTTAAAGTCGAATTGGATGAGTCATTTGTGACTATCGCGCCGCATAAACTATCGAGAGACACCGATTGCAGCGCAGAATTGCGGGCAAATTATACGTTCGATGCTGGAACTGCTGTTGGTTTTCCGACAGCCGTAACGTATGTGTTTATGCAAGCGCCACCCATCCCCGGACGGGATTCCCTCACGGCCGTGTTCGCAGACCGTCGCTTTTTTTTTCCTTCCGAAGACACGTTTCCCGGCCATATTCGTCGTTACGTGCGAGAAAGTTGACGAATTGCGAGACCAATTTACTCGATAATGCCAAATAATACTAAACACAACATTGGCTAGTTCAATACAAAGTGTCAGACTGATAAAGAATGTGTGGTATATGTGAGTATGAATTAATATTAGTAACGAAAGTGTGTATGTACGTTTGTTTCTGAAAGGATTCTTATCAATGTTATCGGTGTGAAAGAAATTTGAATGTTGCGTGTATAAACGGAGTTACATGAGATTATCATATCATCTTGTATCTGCATAACTCGACGCGTCAAGAATCCCACCGCATCAATAATGTTGCCCCTGAGGACGATTCTTGTGAAAATACAATCGTCTCGTCGTCGTAGTTTGCAAAACACGTTAAAATCTCGCGGTTTATAAACTGATGTATGAATAAAAAGCAAAAATCACCGATGTATCGCAATAATCACAACATTCGTCGCTTTTAACGGCTGATTTATTTCTCTTCTAACTTTGGACTTCTAACTGGCTCTATCTTGACACATCGAATGCGACAAAAAGCTTGGCGAGGAATTCGGTAATGAAAACAATTAAAAACGTAAGTCTCTGATATCGTCATTGTCGCATGTTCGGCTGCGATTACGCGGGTCGCGTCACATTCGGAACAAGCACAACACTGTGAAGTAGGACACCGACAGACTAACCGACAGAACTGAAAAAAAAACAGTTATGCTGGTTAAGCCACGAAATCCTCTTCGCCGCCTGGTATATTTTAGTAGTAGTCGTCGCTATTAACGAGGCGAAACCTTCCATCGACGCGGCCATCAGGCCTCTGAACGTATTGCAAATACACGTCCTTATCATCCTTCAATACGAATAGTAGTCATTTCTGAGCGTGCAAGGGAGCCGTGTACTATTATGCACTGTATCCACGTATTTCGACAAAAACAGACTTTATTATCGCTATATTATTATTTTCTACCTTTCACGGCAATAATTCCGCACGTGTAGTCACATCAAATAAATCATACATCAATTAACGAATTTCGAATTAACGGAGAGATCGGGTGAATATATCAGCGAAATATTCCAGGTAAGCCGGATGAGACGATAATCGATACGGTGAACATTAATTTAATAACTATTTATTACTCGTTGATGTGAGATTTCGCGCTTCGAAAGAAACTCCGCTCTTTCGACGCAATACTCACACATCGTGAAAGATGCTGTCACTGTGGTCGGAGAAATCCTACCCGAAATTATTTACCCAGAACATGTACCAGAAATGAGATACGACATAAAAAGTGGAAGCGAATATCTCGTCGACGACGTTTTCGATTGCTTGGAATAACTGAAACAAGCGTGGAGAAAGGGGGAAGGGAAGAAAGGATTGTATTTCTCTGACCGCAAGTGGACATAAGCGCATTCAGATCTTTATGCGTTCTCGTCCGTCTGTCATTCCCTCAACCTCTCTACATATTGGGATTACAAATTAGTTCGGTACGTTTTCCAAAGATGGCTCTGGCTGTTATGAATGTTTCATAGTGACAGCTGATTTCGGTGGTTTCAGAGAGGTTAGACATCTGTCAATAATATTCAGTTTCTATCGCTTTGAGTTTCATACAAAACCCCTGTTTTTCACTATATTGAATATGTCAAATTGTATGTTAAATAAGCAGCATTTGCGGGAGGTTTTAGTTTTCTGCTTTAATTGGAAGAAATGTGCAGCTGAAGCGCATCGAATGCTTGTAGAAGTTTATGATGACAATACTCCAACTGATAAATAATGTAGAGAATGGCTTCGACGTTTCAAGAATGGTGATTTCAGCGTTGAAGATAAGCCTCGTTCTGAACAACCAAAAAAAGGACCAAAAGTTTGTTATATACTGTGAGCTGCTATAACCAGGCGATTCTATTACGGGCCATCGGTATAGATACAATAGCTACAATTGATTCGTTTGAGCCGTGCATTACGAGAAAAACTGTCAGAATACGAGCAAAGACATGATAAAGTTATTCTTCTGCATGATAACGCTCGGCCTCATGTCGCAAAAGTCGTAACAAATTATTTGGAAACGTTCAAGTGTGATATTTTACCGCAACCGCCGTATTCGCCGGATATCTTTCTGATTACTGGTTGTTCCGACGGATGCAGCACGATTTGGCAAGTCACCGGTTCACTTCTTTCGCAGAAATCGAAATATGGATCCAAACTTATATCGCCTCAAAAGACGAGACATTTTTTCGAGATGGAATTCGAAAATTGCCTGAGAGGAGGGAAAAAGTAATAACCAGCGATGGACAATACTTTGATTAATCTGGTCATTCATTTTGTTCTGAAATAAATGCATTTTGACCACAAAAACGTACCGAACTAATTTGTACCCTCAATACATTCTGATTATCTTATTAACGTGAAAACGCGGAAAGTCCTGATAATGGACAAGTAAACGCTTTTCATTTGTTGCATATTAGCAGTTAGGGGGAGCAGATTAGTATTAGTCCTGACACGCGTAACATGCTACGACATGCGACCTCAGCCCTTAGGCTATACACTACCAAACATCTATTCTATTTTACCAGCTTTGGCAACGACAGACAAGAAAGCGGGCAATAGAAAAATCCAGCAGCGCCTGCGGGCGTACTTCGCAGTATGGGCAGTTCGGCCATTACCGTACGCGCCTCCTAACCCTCCAACCGCGCGCGGGATGTGCGGTAAACCGCTAGCCCCCACGCGACCTGCGTACGTCCCACACCCATGGGGACCATGGAGAGGACTACCCATTAGTGTCCCAATCCTGGACACAAGCTCTAACCTTATTGACTCTATTGATGCATTAGACAGGTAATAGGATTAAGTGTTCTAAATGAAATGGGATATGACTGGATGCAAGGATACAAGATCCTGCTCGCCAGCTATTGAATAACGGGTGGGACTCTGCATAGTTTGAAAGCTAAACCCTATCTAGGAACCAAGCTAAAAACGCCTAAACATCCCGGGCATGTGGTGATCTCGCGAAGCTTACGAGGCCACACCCCCATAACCGAGATCTCCAACATGGCCTAGTTGTTCCCAAAATCTAACAACAACCTCCCTTTAACCAAAGGGTCTCCTTGCAGAAATCGGCAAAGACCGAGACAGCCTCTGGAGACGACACCAAGAAGGATGCTGCCGCCGGCCATTCCCAGGCCCTGATTAAAACGAATTCCCGCAGAGCCTCTCTGTGCGGTTCGAAGAGCTGGCAATGGAGGAGGTAATGCGGCGCAGTGCACTCGTCGTCCCCGCAAGCACACCTCCCACCGCCTGTGAGTCCCAGATCCGCGAGGCGCCTCTGGAAGTCGCCGTGTCCGGTGATCATTTGCGTGACGTAGTGGCGTTTGAACCAGGACGTACCAACCCTAGCCCCGACATCGCCGAAGAAGACACGTGTGATGTGACCTTTGACAGAAGAAGGCTATTTGTTCTGCCACATCTCCGTTGCCGCTACCCTCACGATGCCTAACTCCTACTTTTGGTTCCCTGCATTGGGAACAATCCTATCTCCTACCTTGGCATCCCTCTCTTTTCTAACTTCGATTCGCGCCCGCAGCCACACAGAGCGACTCAGTCGATGCCGTGCGATACGCGGCGGTCACCGAAATGAGCAATCGACGCTGCAGGAACCTAAGGACTTTCAGGTCGCCCCTAGCACACAGGTCGGCCCACCCGGCAGCAGCGTATACCACCGTCGGTGCGAACACGCCCCGGTATATAGCCGAGAGCGCCCCGAACCGCAGGCCCCATTTACATCCCGCCTGCCTGCCTAGCTTACTAAAAAGTGAACTGACCCTTTTGCTGATGCGAGGGTTGATCCAGAAATAAGGTTCCCATCAATTTTACAAATAGACAACATTGTTTATTCTCATAGAAATTTACATCGTTGGAAAGATGAAACTTTGCTCTATTTTTCTACATAATCGCCATCTTTTTCAACGCTTTTTTGTAGACGGTACTCCAATTTCTGTATCTCAATGTCTTGAACTCCGTCTCCAACCCGTTGAGGACACGTTTCACCTCTTCTTTGACTTCAAGGGTAAGGGGATACTGCTGATCGATTTCATGGAACGAATTTTTGAGTTGATTGTTGTCCCACATTCCATGAAATCGATCAGCAGTATCCCCTTACCCTTGAAGTCAAAGAAGAGGTGAAACGCTTCCTCAACGGGTTGGAGGCGGAGTTCAAGACATTAGGATACAAAAATTGGAGCACCGTCTACAAAAATGCGTAGAAAAAGATGGCGATTATGTAGAAAAATAGAGCAAAGTTTCATCATTCCAACGATGTAAATTTCTATAAGAATAAACAATGTTGTATTTGTAAAATTGATGGAAACCTTATTTCTGGATCAATTCTCGTATATTTGCAATGAGTGAATACACCCATTCCTCTATCTATGTTGATGCCAATGTACCTAACTGATTTTTTAAATTGAATCTTATTATTTCCTAATCGGATGGTCGGTGGCCTACCTGCAAGATCAGCCTTTTTAGCCCTGACCGCTTTTCGTTTTTGATCGGGACACGCTCCTCTCCGTCTGCTTAATGGGGCCCTATTGACAAGGTCGCTCTTGAGGACAATTGCCTCAGTCTCTTGCGACGAAAGCTCTAATTTGGCAAAGCTACACCATTTTCCTATTTCGTCGACTACTTCCTGTGTTTTTATTTCTATTTCCTTGCGGGAATCACCGCTGACTAATACGAGAAGATCATCAGTGTACGCTAAGAATTTATCCCCTACTCTAGTTTCCAGAACCCAAAGGAGTCGGTCAAACATGACGTTCTAACAAGTTGGACCTAACACTGAGCCCTGCGGGCAACCTCTGGTAGCCTTCTTCGAGACCGTTATATCTTCGAAAAAGAAAGAGACTTTCCTATCACGGAAGTAGTCATCTAGCACTTTGAAGATGTTAAGAGGGCAGTTCCTATCCCTAAACGCTAATAATACGAAGGGCCACCAGACGTTGTCAAACGCGCCCGAGATGTCGAAGAGCACCGCAACGACGTATCTCTGTTCAGAGGCAGAGACCATCCGTCGCAGCTCCACGACAACGTCCTCCGTCGACTTTCCGGGCCTGAAGCCGAACTGCCGATCGGAGATCTTCCCCGGCGAGAGTGACGTCGGGTTGAGTCGCTTCAGAAGAAGCTTCTCAAAGAGTTTCCCCATTACGGAGAGGAGACATATCGGCCTGTAGGATTTGAGGTCCTCCACGTTCTTGTCCTCGTCCTTCAGGAAGACTTTGAAAGAGCCCTCCTTCCAGATGGAGGGGAAGACGCCCTACTGAAGGCACCCAATGAAAAGTCTGATGAACTGACCGAGGATTGTTCTGTAGGCAGCCTTCACTACCGAAACCTCGATGAGATCCAGTCCTGGCGCCTTGTTGTTTGTCAAAGATCTGACTACTGCTGTGATTTCTGCACCCGTGAAGAGAGGGTCATCGGCAGTGTCAGGCACATGGTGCGCGCTATCACTGAATTCGCGCTGCTGCAGCGTGTCCTCGTTCTTCCGGTCATCCGGCACCTGCACGTCGAGCAGGCGAGCAGCGGTCTCCTCTAGGGTGATGGTCGAGGAGTTTCCGCCACGGAGAGTGCTCAGCACTTTATCAACCCGGAGCTTTTGGCCTGATGCTTATAAACAAATCCCTAAGGCTTCGAGTTGCCTTACTCCATGACAAATTTCTGCCAGCTCTCGAGTTTCGTCTTCGTCTTCCTCACCTCCTTGGTGTACTCCCGTAAAGAAAAGCGGTAGACTCGCTCGTTTGGCGGAGCGGGTCTGCTCAACACTTTTCTGCTGGTATGCCCGTCTGTCCCTATAAACTATTTTCTTTTTTATCGTCAGATTTTTCGTCCACCATAAGTTGGACTTTCTATATTGCCTCTTTCTTGGTATTGCCTTCTCACAGGCGTCCATAAGGGAGCCCGCAAGAGCATCCGCGAACTTCACCACGTCTTTCACAGAAGTCAAACCGAGGACCTCAAGTCTCGATCCGGACAGATAAACGAGGCTCTCAGCGAACTTCTCACAGTCGGTCCGATTGGTGTCGAACTGAACTTTCGTATTTCGCTGCTCTCTGCCTCTGACTTTTGGCACCCTCAGCCTAATAACCAGGGAGTTGTGGTCACTGATTTTCCAGTCGCAACGTACCTTCCACTCGCCGACGAACTGTCTCATGGATGGGGGACGACAGGGTCACGTCGATGTGCGACGATCCCCATGCCGTCCAGTAGATGGGAGGCAATCCGACAACATTAAGGACCTTGTATCAGCGGGCCCGGGTAAAGTCCTGGAGCATCGCTCCTCTATTGTCCAATTTACGATCGCCCCAGGGAGGGGATCGCGCATTGGCGTCCATTCCCACTTACACCTTTTGCCCCATCAGTGAACGAAGCACCATTTCGAGGTGCCTGAGGTGTTCCTCTATCTCGTCGCTGTACTGAAAATAACACGATGCGACGTAGAAGGAGAAGCCGAGTGCTCGCACTTCCGCACATGCGCAGTGCATCGTACTGAGCTACGAGACAAACATTATCTGAAATTTAGGGTTGCAAGCGACTACTGCGGCCCAAGGACGTTACGCGCACACAGCAGCCACCCCCATTCTTGTCCCTAGCTCGACGAAGGAGTACCCACCGCCCTGCTTCCAGACGTGCAACTCCTGCAAGAACAGGATGTGAAGTCGCTTTTGGACAATGAGTTGACGAACCTCCCCTGTCATCACAGCCGAACGCCTCATGTTCAGCTGCAGCATTCTAATTCCCGTGGATCTAAACAACGCGGGCAGTGAAGTGCTCCTGACCGGCACTAGAGGCACTGAAGAATCGACTACCTCTACTGGGGTTTGGGACAAGGTCGCGATCGCGGCATCTACGTTTTTCGGGGATCTATTAACAGAGCCTATCCTGATTTGCTTCACCTGGTAAAGGATTGCCGGTGTGAGCAGCCTATTACATCTCTCTAACACTGACAGCACGAAGGCTGAAAATCTGGGACCGTGCACGTGAATTATTCTGAGCCGCGAATGTGCGCGGGCACGGTTGGTCGAGGCGCCCTTCTAGAAGCGGGGCCCCCAACCAAGCGCGCGGCCGAGCGTGCACACGACAGAGCATCAGAGGATTCCCCCGTCTCCAAAGTTGCGGCCCTGTCTGGTCGGAAGAGTTCAGCCAGACGGACACTCCTCCTCAACGTATCATTGAAAAATTTACCCATAATACATTGAATATGGGGGTCGGAATGGAGGTTGAGCAACGCAGAGTCGCCGTACGTTGCCAAGACTAGAGAACCCGAAGGGGCAGGTACCTTGGGGTTGTATCGTTAGCGACTACGCTTTTTTTTCCGTCCTCGCAACTATTCATACCCTCGGCACAATACTTCCAACTTGGTATTAAGACTGTAAAGGCAGGCCGGCCCGCGCTAAAAATAAAAGGGAGAACTCCGGTTCCTTCGTCGCCGCGGACAAAGCCACAGAGATGCAGGGCCCGGTAGTTTTAATTTAAGGGCAGCCCCCGTGCGCCTTCGACGCACCACAGTGCGCAGGAGAAAGGCGGAAGTGATCTGTCCAGGGGATGGGATTTGGGTGGTTGGAGTTTTTGGGTGAATAAGGCTTTTACCGCATTTGAACCAATAACGTGTTCGCTAGTGTTCGGGTGGAATGTGGGAGTGGTTTGCTGAGAGGAAATGTGGAGAGGTGTGGAGGTGTGTGCAATGCGGCCGGGTGGCGCCACCTCAGCTCCAGAGAGCTCAGCGACTGTCGCTGCGGATTTTACACCGCTCAAGCCGCCATCCCTCTTTCGACACCTCACTGTTTAGTCGTCACCCGTTCCGCTACCGCAACGAACTAGGGAACCTGAAAAAGAAGAATATATTAATACCTCCGGTTCCGTCGCCGCTGGGACAGAGCCAGAAAAGCGCAGAGCCCGGTAGATCTGTATAACGCAGCCTGTGCCCAGCTTCCCCGCAACGTCAGTGTTGCAAGCAAAGGGGCGGTTGGAAGACAGGTCGCGACAGGAAGGAGAATACTAGGGTTTTACCGCTTAACGATAGTTCAGCTGTCCGCGGGAGCGTGGTGTTACGTTCGCGTATCGTTTTGCACGCCAAACAATCTTTCTTGCACTAAATTATAATTCACCATCGAATATGTAGTCTACTCGCTCATGCAACCATTTGCGTGTTACACAATTTCTTCTGGTTAGGGATATCCCGAGGTATTAGATCATTGTTTCGTATGAAGCAATTGGCAGCGATAGCGCCGAAAGAATATCGAGTGTTAAACAATAGGGATACCCCGAAAAATCAGATCATCGTTTCGGATGAAGCAATCGGCAGGGATAACGCTGAAAAAAACAATAGTTCTAATGAATTGCAAGAAAAACCAATTTGACTCATTTTTTATGGCGTAAGATGCACCTTACCCCTAATTGGGTAATGAGGAACCTGTGCGGGGGTGTTTCATTACTTACCTATAAAAGGTGATGCAAGAAGCCGAGGAAAAGCTTTTGCCCTCGCGACTCTCTCTTGGCTTCTACTTCGAGTACGACTTAACTCAGAACAACTCCTCAAACGTAAATAAATTTAATTCTTGCAACTCTTTTATCTATCAACCTTTTTCAATCTTACACACACACGCGCACATACGCGCTCATCAATATCCACAACAGCATTCACACAGTCTCGTCCATCCCAGGGTAAATTGGTTAAATCCATTGATTCAAAAAGGACATTTACACTTCACACAAAGCCTCGCGTTTGCGGTGCGATTCCGTATCTTTCAATAATCCAACATCCGCGTCCGGGACGTAACAGCGGTGATTTTCTCGTTGGGGAGGAAGAGGCATCTTTGTCGTTATAACGCTTAAGAACAACATATTCGTTCGCAGTAATACAGTGGACTTATCTAGAAGGGTGGAAGGGGTAATTTTGTGGGTACCGTTTGAGAACAGATTTCCTGTTCGCGGTAATGCTTATGGGGGTGGAAGGAAAGCGGACATTTGGTTTTAACCGTTAGAACCGTAAGAACAGTTTATATGTTCACGGTTATGTAGTGAAATTCTTTGGAAGGATGGAAGGTGGAAAAGTTGGAGAATACCGCGTGAGAACAGATTTTCCGTTCGCGGTAATGTTGTGATATTTAAGAAAGGGATGAAAAGGAAGGGGAGGGAAGTGGGAGAATCTGCCAACAACCCCAAGGCTCCAGCACACCAGCTTTCTGTCTTAGCGGATTTCATACCGCCCGAGCTGCTGATGTGCCTTCTGCGCCTCGGCAACAAGCCGCCGGCAGTTTATCCAACGAAGGACTCGCTGAGCTTTCCCCTCACCACTCGGGGGAAAGGTAGCGTAAGTCCAAGCCAGAGCCCCGTCAGCCGTCAGGAGGAGTGATTGTTGCAACCTCCTCCAGTGTTTCCGACTCACACCACGAGAAGGTAAGCACGTGCGAGATGCTGAGAACCAACATCTCCCTTCTGAGAGTCAGTTAGGGAGAGCAGGGCAAGTGCCGTGGGACACGCGTAGGATAGAGCAAAATAGGAATTCATAAATTTTATAACGATGCATCTCCCCCAGCAAATACCGCGACCGACCGAACAACTGTAGGACCGCTAACGACGCCTAGCGCCACACAAATTCATCCACACGCGACACACACGTGACTCACGTGGCGCAAGCCACAACCGTTGTTGTAAACAACGGTGTGCCGAAAAACACGACGGAAGGGGTATAAAAGCCCGCTCCGCCGTGGCAAGAGGGCCGATTCCACCGGAGTCAGCCAGATCTAAGAGATCTCAGGTGCTCCGGGTTCCGATACGCAGGTCGAGGAATCGCGACGGTGTGTGCGCCATCTCAGCTATGTGTTCGCAGCCGCATTTGACATCCTTTCTGACCGGCAAGACTGAGGTGGTAATAACGCCGTCTCTCCCGTGGAAGTCACGAGCGTCGTATCCTAAACACCTTTCCGGGATGGTGAGTTTGCTGTCTTCATCAGGAGTTCCCGGCCTTCTCGCTCGCGGCGCGGACCTGAAGATAGGGACTAGCAAGAATGGTGCGTTCGCCGTCTCGGCCGAGATTTTTCGAACTCGACCTGCTCCACTCCCGTCATAGAGCAGTACGTCTCCCGAGCAAGCGTTCGCCCCGGACTTCCGCGCAGTAAAACCGTGCCGAAAAGACGAAGCGCGTCTGTTCGACCTGCGAACCTCATACCAAGGATATGCGAACTTCGGCCGACCGACCTTTAATGGATGTGCATACAGCGTAATGCATGTAATAATATTATATATATATATATATATGTATACCAGGTGTAGAAGTATAAAACCGGAATTTCCTTATAGATGGTGCTAGACATCAGTTTAGGGACCGTAAGACCGCTTCTGCAGCCCCATCATCTCCCGCTAACAGTTGACGAAGATTTTCAAAACACAACAACCCAAGTTCCATACACCGGTATATATTTCTATAACCTTAAACATGTCGAGTTTTGTGCCTACGAACTACGATTTGCGGACAGCATTAGTTTTTTGTTATCATTTGAAGAAAACTGCTGCAGAATCGCATTGAATGCTTGTCAAAGCTTACGGTGAACATGCTCTTGGTAAAACACAGTGTTTCGAGTGGTTGAAAAATTCTAAAGTTGTGATTTTGACGTGAGAAACGAAGAGCGTGGGAAACCACTGAAAAAGTTCGCAAACAACGAATTGCAAGCCTTATTGGATGAAGATGATACTCAAACTCAACAAGAACTAGCGGATGAATTGAATGTGACGCAGAAAGCTGTCTCAATTGGTTTGAAAGTCATGGGAAAGATTCAGAAATTGGGAAAATGGGTTCCGCGTGGACTGAATGAAAGACAGCAAGAAAATCGAAAAACCACTTGTGAAATGCTGCTCGATAGATAAAAAAGAAATTCATTTCTCTATCGTATCATGACAGGTGATGAAAAATGGATATATGTTGAGAATCCTAAGCGTCAGAAATCATGGGTGAATCCAGGCGAAACATCGACATCCACTGCAATCGCTTTGTAAAAAAGATAATGTTCTGTGTTTGGTGGGATCAGAAGGGTGTAATCTATTATGAGCTGCTAGAACCTGGTGAAACCGTTAACACTGATTGCTACCAACAGCAAATGATCGATTTAAATCGCGTGAAAAACGACTGGAATATGGAAAAAGGCAACACAAAGTTATTTTGCTCCATGATAATGTCCCATCACACACAGCAAAACGGGTCAGGGAAACGATCGAGGCGTTCAGTTGGGAAATACTAACGCATGCGGCTTATTCTCCAGACTTGGCTCCGTCCGATTATCATCTATTCGCATCAATGGGACACGCTCTCGCTAAACAGCGCTTCAATTCGTATGAAAATGTATGAAAATGGCTCAATAGCTGGTTCGCTTCAAAAGAAGAAATGTTTTTTTGGCATGGCATTCATAACTTTCGGAGAGGTGGGAAAAATGTATAAATAGCAATGGACATTATTTTGAATAACATATTTTTAATTATTTTCAAACAACAGACTTGTAATTTTTACAAAAAAATTCCGGTTTCATACTTCTACACCTGGTATATATATATATATATTGTTGCAAATTCACCAAACCTAAAAGTCTGCCTGCCGGCGCTGACGACCGCATAGCGTGGTTGTCGGACTTCCAGGCGCGTGCTCTCTCGTATGCAGTCAAGCGTGCCTGGCTCGCGCGCAGGATCGGCCGCTCCGCCGTACTTGTCGAGAGCACCGCGACGCGGCAACGCGCCGATCTATTCACTCGCGCAAAATTCTACTCTTGCACGAGTATAACTAGGGGTGCTCCGAACTCGAATTCTCCTTTTTTTATCTTTTGCCTTGTCGTTGATTGGTCATTTCCTGTGGTTCAAATCGTGTGTCGGGTGTTTTCGGTCGCGGCATACATTAGCCGTATATTTGGATATATTTGTTTTCGGTAGTTTTCGGTTCGCGATTCCTTATACTGGGTATTTCTGTCTCACGATCGTTTTCTGTCTCCCCAATAGCTAGTGTTTGAGAAGAAGCGATAAGCACGTCGCTGCCGGTGCTCGGTAGGAGTCCGCCAAGACTCTCTCGAGTATTTTTCTCCGAGAACACAAATTCTCCCAGTAGTCGAGACCCAGCCTCGATTTACTGTCTGTGAGGGAAATATACATTGCGCTTTAATATACAAAATATACATCGCGATTAATCATATCGCTGTTACGGCGAACAGTTGCGCGAGACAAACGCCTCCTCCATCGCCGATTACGGCCCAAGGAACGACTGTCAACGTCGTTTTCCTCATCATCAAACAGCCTCGTTCTACATCTCCACCCAGGGGCCGCCAGCGTTCTCGCCACTGCTCCAGAGTGAGCGTGATGCAAGCATCTCATAGCACTCTCCAGACGGAAACTATTGCGTAAGACGCGGTCTTCTACCGCACCTATACATCTTAGTTTCCCGTGGACTTAGACGCATATAGAGATTCTTACGCGCATCCGTTCTGCACGGTCTTCAGGAGCTCTCGCTCCCGTACGCCCGGAGGGAATAAGTTCCCGGCGATTCTATCCGCCTTTTCTTTCACCGAGGCCAGCCTCGAATGGAGGTTTCATAGTCTGTACATATTATATTTCGAGTTTCAGTGATCCATTAAATCAAAACAGGTCTNAGAGAGAGAGAGAGAGAGAGAGAGAGAGAGAGAGAGAGAGAGAAAGAGAGAGGGGGAGGGGAAAAGAGATAAAGCAATTTCAGCAGAATTTCCTTCGCGCTCTGTCTAAGCGGTCCCGATATTTTGTTGCAGCACTCTGTGACCCGTGCCCCGCTGGTCGGTGGACGTTCGCCCTACCCCGACCAGTGGGGTAGTTGTCCGATGTCGACGGTTGACCGTGTTCAGTGTTGATAACCTCGGTGTAGCTCGCCGGGTGTCCAGGCGTTCTTCGTTGTGAGTGAGTGAGTGAGTGAGTGAATGAGTATTCGATAATAGCCGTTTATTTAAATTATCCACGTTGTCTTACACGATTTGGTCTTAGCGGCGGGCCGTGCTTTAATCCTGTCTTTTAAAGCAGGTAAACATTACGGTGACAGAATAGACGACGGAATCCCGTGTTTACATCGTGGTCTTGTTCCGACGGCTGAGTTGGTGTTTCAGCGTATCGTTATTCGCGGTATCAAAATGGAGCGGTCGCTCGGTGACGCTCGCGGTGTTGGTGGAGTGGGCGCGGTGTTGTTATTGCGGCGCGTTGTGTTGTCCGTTTGCGTGACGGCCTGGTGTTTTAAACGTCGCAGCGGTTTCGCATCGGAGTGCAAGACAGCGGAATACACCTGCTATTCGCGGTATCGTGGTACGCGGATCGCGGTGGTCTCTGCACGTGGAGTGCTCGCGTCAGCCGAATCCCGGAGCGGAGGGCACGTGCTTCCTTATAGGAGACGGTGGAGACGGCCGGGCGAGCCTGGCCAACCGGCGGTGGCATATCGCGGTTCGTGGCGGTTATGGTACCTCCGGTAAGGTGCGGACGAGATATGCGCGTCGTCTCTAAACTCACGGCGCGGAACGCGGAACGGTACTCCGGGACGTTCGCATGCCCCAGAGGCGCAAGACCCAATGGCGAGAGTGGAGTGGCCGAGGTCGAGAAAAACTCCACAGAGGTGGCGAACACACCACCCCAACTCGTGCCAATCCCCAAATCCGTCAAGGGCAAGAGGACCGGGAGCTCCTGGTTGAGACGGCGAACACACCGTCCAGAGATGGAAATTTAGGAGTCCGGTGCCCGCGACTTACACGGGAAAGACACCGTACGAATTACTTCGGTCTTTACCGGATGGAAGGATGTTGATTCGGCTACGAACGCACAGCGGTGACGACGTACGCACCGTCGCTGTCCCTCGACCTGGGGATCAAATCCGGAGCAGCTTTGATCTTTCGATCCCGGCTAACTCCAATGTAATCAGATCCCGTTATCGCGGCCGAGCGGTCTTTTATACCGCGTAGCTACGGTTTTTCCGACACGTGCGTGTTTGGCAACAACAATTGTTGTTGCCTACGTTCGCACGTGTCGGATGTGTGCGCCGCGCGTGGAGATTGTTTATTGACGCTACGCGCCGTTTCGCGGCCGAAGGGTGGTCGGTCGGACGCGGGGTACGGCGGGGAGGATGCATCGTTACAACTCGATAGCGTGCTAAGTGCACACGCAACATATCTCTCTTTTACTTCGAGCAAGAATCGACGTTGCATTGCCGTGCTGGTCTGCAATAATTATAATACATGGGCTAATAAGTCCCTGGATTTTTAATGAAAACAAGCGTTTTTTGCGCAAAATTATATTTATTCTTCAACATAGTTGCCTTCAAGTTCGATACACTTGGTATAGCGATTTTCCAACATTTCAAAGCTCTTTCTGTAGTACGAAATGTCCAAGCTTTCGAAATACGCCTCGGTTTCCGCGATGACTTCCTCATTCCATGTGAATCTCTTTCCCTGTAGCCACCGCTTGAGGTTTGGGAATAGATAATAGTCGCTGAGGGCCAAATCTGGAGAATACTGCAGGTGAACAATGAATTCGAATCGTAATTGGTTCAATTTGGACATTGCTTTCAAGGACGTGTGTGATCGTGTGGTGCGTTATCGTGATGGTACAGAACTGTTCTTCGCCATATTGGGCCGTTCTTTCTTTATTCCATTGTTCAGTTTGTCCAATAACCCTGCATAATACTCTCCCGTAACTGTTCTTCCTTTCTGCAGGTAATCGATGAAGATTATGCCATGCGCATCCCAAAAAACGGAGGCCAAAACCTTTCCGGACGAACGTTGATCTTTTGGCCGCTTTGGTCGGCTTTCGTGGCTTTTAAGCCACTCTGCAAACTGCCTATTGGACTCAGGCGTATAGTAATGGATCCACATTTCATCCATTGTCACAAAACGTCAAAAAAAGCCCGCTCCATTACGCTGCAACAACGCCAAACCGGCCGTTGAATCATCAATGCGCTGCTGTTTTTGGTCGACAGTCAGCAAACGTGGCACCCATCGCGCAGATAGCTTTTTCATATCTAAAACATCGTGCAAAATGTATCCCAAACGTTCTTTTGAGATACCAACGGCCTCAGCTAACTAGCGCAACTTCACTTTACGATCACTCAAAACGATTCGATGCACTTGCTTTACGATTCCCGCATTCGTAGTTTCGTTTGGTCTTCCAGAGCGGGGTGCGTCTTCGGTGCTTGTACAACCCATTTTAAATTCACTAAATCATCGATAAACTGTTGTTCTCGAAGGATCACGTGTGAGATAACATTTCTTCAACCATTTCATTGAATGTTCAGGAGTTCTTCACATCAAAAAACAATGTTTGATCAATATGCGATATTCCTGTTTTTCCATTTTTTTTACGAAGGCAAAGGTAGCGACACTTAAACGACTGTAGCTTGTAAACGAATGAACGAAATGTCATGAAACTTCACACATAAACTAGTGACAGATGAACCTATCGAAATAAATCATGTTCATTTTCTAGTGGCGCCATCTAATGAAAAATCCCGGGACTTTTCAGCCCATGTTGTATATATATATATTGTGAGTGGCAGGTCAGAGCGCACGTCACAAAAGCGAGAACCCTCCGAAGGGTCCTATTGCGGAGCGGATGGCGCGCTCCTGAGAGCGTAGAATCGAGACCACCTGTTTGTTTTCTTTTGCTGTTTGTTTCCTTTAGTATTTGCGAAACAGCGGAGACCGCGGGCGCGCGGGAGCGATAAAGGCTAGCTCCGCGTCCCAGAAGGATGTATAGCCTCGCTCCAGACGGCGGCGGGAAGAAAGCAAATCGTCAACCGCCAGGTGGAGGAACATAGGCCACCCGAAGCTCCCGCCGGACCCAGTAGATTCGCTCCCCTCTCATCTTTTGACGACTGTCGAGGAGCCGTTACCGGCACCGCCGTGGCTATCGTTCCGACCCCTCGGTGGCGCTAAGGCCGGCGGGCCGAGGTCGCGCTCAAGGACAAGGAGCCAGTAGCCGCGGTACCGCACCGAGATAGACCGCGGGTGAAACGGCGGGCTAAGAGGCGACTCGGTAACCGCCAGCAAAAATCCGGCTGCCGAAGAGGAGATTTCAGAACAACTTAGGAAAGAGAAGGCTTCTTGAAATCGACCGCATCCGCCTCTATGGAGACAGATTTGTTCTCGCATCTCACGGACGTTTTTCCGGTTTTCGTGCAGAGGTGATTCCCGGCTCTCGCCATATTAGTGCTTTCGGCTGATGCAAATTTTTCTCGGCTAACGTGAGGTCCGCCAGTTTTCGGCGGAGTTTTCCCCGGCCGTTTTGGTGAGATAGCAAGAGAGAGCAGAGCAGAGGGAAGCGGAGGAGAAAAAGAGAGAGCGAGAAAGGGAAAGACGAACGTAGATATTTGAGAGTCAGCCGCCCGGGAGCCCGTTATTGTAAGGCCGCCTAACCGCATTCTTTTTTCTTGTGTTTTTTCGGGTTGTCGGTAACGTAGAACGCCGCGGGGAAAATTGTCCCGCGAGCTCAGCCGTTCCATTTGGCTCGACGGCCGCTAGAAAGGCCGGCCATTACTAGCCTACATCGCGGGTCCGCCGTAGCTCGGGAAATACGAAAGAATTAAATTGTATATCGAAAGGCGCTACGCCAGAGCGCTTTGTGTCGCACGGTTGTCGCAGAGGCCAAATAAAGGCTTACGAATTGCCGAAGCCGCTGTTTTTTTTCTTCTTTCTCTTAACTCGTTCCTTTTCCGGTTTGCAGGCGATTTTCGGGGTGACCATCCGAACCACCCCGGCCTCCGACTTAACTCACCCCGGAGCTGCCGGTCCGGATCGGGACGAACTCGGATCGCGGGGCCGACGCGTGGACGGCTTCGCCGACCGCGGAGGTCATTAATTAATTTGTGCGACTCGCGCGCACTTGGCGCTCATACGGACCAGAGTAGGCCCGGATACCGTTTCGAGTCCCGGGGTTCGCCCGTCGGGTTTGCACTGGTGACTCGGAGAAGCCGAGTCACGAATTCCGGTCGCAATATATATTAGGTCTAGTAGAAAGTAATCCATTATTTTTCCAATAGAGGGCTT
>NW_014554390.1:0-5824 GCF_001313825.1 Dinoponera quadriceps | reverse complement strand
GGGATTCCGTCACCGGCACTGTCATCGCAATATTTACCGGCGTTAAAAGGCGAAAGGAAAGCACGGCCTGTTACCATTAAATCTGTACCAAACATCGTGGCACTAATTTAAATAAACGGCGTAATACTTAGACACTCGTTCGCTCACTTATTCGCTCACTCACTCACTCGTCCACACACACACACACTCTCACCACAAGACGCCTGGACATCCGGCGAGCTACGCCAGAGCCACCGACACCGAACACGGTCGACCAGCGACACCAGCAACGACCACCCCGCCGGCCGGGGCGGGACGAACGTCCACCGACCGACGGGGCTCGGATCACAACATTTCCTNAGAAAATATCTTATTGATGTTTGTCATACTAATGCCCAAAGATGCCTCAATCTTCCGGTATGTCACATAACGATCTTGCTTTATCAGTTCACGCATAGCATCGATATTTTCTGGCACAACAACCGATTTGGGACGACCTTCACGGAATTCGTCCTGGAGTGAACGTCGGCCACTATTGAATTCGTTATATCAGTCGACTTATAAATATTTTTACAGTGCTGTAGGATGGTGCTTTCTTGCTGTATAAAGAATTAAGTTAATCGATGCACTCTTGTCTTGATAATCCACGTCGAAAGTTATGAAAAATAATCGCACGAAAATGTTCACGCGTTAATTCCATTTTTTGCCCGACATGAATTTTTCAATTCACTGTAAACAACACAAATCGCGCTCAAATGACAATGTTCTTATGTTCTTATGTTCAACAATGTCAAATTTCCAATGACAACGTCAGATGGCGCCTGGCAACACTTACTGCTACCAAGGCCAGAAATATAAATAGCTACCTACGTAGTGGATGCGCTTCCGCTCCGTCGTCGCGTGCGGCGGCATCGTCACCACCAAGTCCTGCCTGTTGACTTTGCCTGGTTTCCAAATTTTGTGTAACGCTAAGGTTGACGATACTTTGAGAATTCATAACTCAGAAAATTTCCATCGAAAAGGGACTTGAAACTAGTAATTACTACATGGGCTGAAAAGTCCCGGGATTTTTCAGTAGGTGGCGCCACTAGAAAATGAACATGATTTATTTCGAGAGGTTCATCTGTCACTAGTTTATGTGTGAAGTTTCATGACATTTCGTTCATTCGTTTACAAGCTACAGTCGTTTAAGTGTCGCTATCTTCGCCTTCGTAAAAAAATAGAAAAACAGGAATATCGCATATTGATCAATCATTGTTTTTTGTTGGAAAAAACTCCTGAACATTCAATGAAATGGTTGAAGAAATGTTATCCCACATCTGCTCCTTCGAGAACAACAGTTTATCGATGGTTTAGTGAATTTAAAATGGGTCGTACAAGCACCGAAGACGCTCTGGAAGACCAAAAGAGGCTACGAATGTGGAAATCGTAAAGCAAGTGCATCGAATCGTTTTGAGTGATCGTAAAGTGAAGTTGCGCGAGTTAGCTGAGGCCGTTGGTATCTCAAAAGAATGGGTAAGATACATTTTGCACGATGTTTTGGGTATGAAAAAGCTATCTGCGCGATGGGTGCCGCGTTTGCTGACCGTCGATCAAAAACAGCAGCGCGTTGATGATTCAACGACCGGTTTGGCATTGTTGCAGCGTAATCGAGCGGACTTTTTTCGACGTTTTGTGACGATGGATGAAACGTGGATCCATTACCATACGCCTGAGTCCAATAGGCAGTCTGCAGAGTGGCTGAAAAGCCACGAAAGCCGACCAAAGCGGCCAAAAGACCAACGCTCGGCCGGGGAGGTTTTGGCCTCCGTTTTTTGGGATGCACATGGCATAATCTTCATCGATTACCTGCAGAAGGGAAGAACAATTACGGGAGAGTATTATGCAGCGTTATTGGACAAACTGAACGAAGGAATAAAGAAAAAACGGCCCCATATGGCGAAGAAAACAGTTCTGTACCATCATAATAACGCATCATCACACATGTTCTTGAAAGCGATGGCCAAATTGGACCAATTACGATTCGAATTGGTTGCTCACCCGCCGTATTCTCCAGATTTGACACCCAGCGACTATTATCTGTTCCCAAACCTCAAGCGGTGGCTCCAGGGAAAGAGATTCACATCGAATGAGGGAGTCATCGCGGAAACCGAGGCGTATTTCGAAGGCTTGGACATTTCGTACTACAGAAAGAGCATCGAAATGTTGGAAAATCGCTATACTAAGTGTATCGCACTCGAAAGCAACTATGTTAAGTAATAAATATAACTTTGCCCAAAACCGCTTGTTTTCATTAAAAATCCCGGGACTTTTCAGCCCATGTAGTAGTTTGATTCTCGGGTGTCATCGCGGAGATTAAACGTTTTGACAGTAACAGAAATATTATTTTCTTGCCATCGAATTTTATTCTGGTTCTTATATCTAGCGCTTATATTTAGTTACAACAACTCAGATTTTGTCCAATATCATTAGTAATTAGCTAAATAGCGAATATGTAACGCGTGTCCATGTATAATAAACACAAAAAGACTTTTTGGAAACATGTAATTATAAATTTCCACACCCTTATGATAAAATTTGTATATTAGTTATATCGAAAAGTACTAATAATCATAATTAAACAATACTTTTTGGAAACTTATGATTATGGTTATATAAATTAACTAAACCGATATCCTTATATTTGGCCGAGAATTGCCGTAATCGAAACTGAAACCAAAATTTCGGTCCGACACTACTTACATGTAAATCAGTATGTCGTGTTGCCATTGCAGAGGCGTACATTTAAGAGTACGTACGATAGAGCCGAGTTGCGCGGCGCGCTCTTATTCACTTACGCGTGCACCAGCAGTAACCCGGTATACTTCTCTTCATATAAATGAGACACGATATACATATTTGGCCTATCGCTTCCTGTATGTTCATTAGTTCATATAAAATAATAAATTTCTCATTAATTTAAGCAAATTTTGAAAAATTGAGCATGACTTCCTTATTCAGCTTAACTAGTTCTACATATATATAGTACTTGACGAAAAAGATTCAGACATTCTGTATAGACAATACGAAAGACGTTTATATAAATTGACAAAGTGATGTAATATCTAAAATGATTGACTCACAATCCAGAAGTCTAAAGGTTCAGCCCATCAGTGCTTGATCATTTAAAAAGCACGCGCGCAGTGGGATGTGCTAATTTTCGTGCCATAAGTGGCACGCGCGCCCAACTGTGTCAGAAAGAACTCACTTTTTCGTTAAAAATATATTGTTGAATTTAAAAAGTCACTAATTTTATGTTTTTGTTGTCAAGGAATACAAATTTTATGTCAAAATTAAATAATTCTCAATCCCTGATGAACCGTTTTCTGTTTAGAACATTAATTTAGTTTGTTTTGTCAAATTTATTTCCTCTACATTGATTTTTAGACTGAGATTATGCTTTTATAATATTTTTGTTAAGTCAACTGAAATTTTAATAATAATTTTCAAAAATTATAAGCACAGTTTACGTTCGTAACGTTTGAAATTGGAGCTAAGTGCAAATCGATCTTCCGAACATAGAAAAGAAATTGAAATCGTTTCGTGCGAAAATTGGTAGGATCGGGATCATTATTGGTGCTGACAGATCGAAATATTATTGTAGTGACCAGAATGCAACTTCAATTATTCGGATAAAGCGACTATAAGCGATAAGAACGTATAGACACATATATATGCGCATATGGCTGTTAAATTAATGTTAATCTTTTCGTGACGGCAATGTTAGTCATTGCTTACTCGGGTGGAAAGATTTTATTTAGTGGTACGTTGGAATAAATTTTACTGCCGAGTCCAATGATAAGCTGTTTTAAAGCCTCTTCAAAAGCCGGTTTAATTTCTTTGAAGATTGTTTTGGAGTTTTCGTTCAATAATCTATTCATCTCTTCACCTGCAATCAACGAAGTGTAGAAACAATTAATACATAAATAGTACGGAGAAGGTATAAACATAAAACTGTCCCACGTTTATAATCCATTTGTAAACAAATTAATTAAGGATAACAAAACTTATACCGTTGAACTACGAATATTGTAACTAGAAACTGGCTACGTTCTTCGAACGGATGTTTCAACACATTGGAATTATGACGAACGAATTATGTATACGGTTGAAAATCGTGTAGTATATAATATTGGCAATAAAAATGGTATTTATGTTAATAAGGATTATTACACAAGACTCCGTACATTGATATGAATTTGAATTACACAGACCGATATAACATCTTTAATAATAATATCTACACGGCCATCAAAATGTATCATATAAATATAATTTTATATTTTACATTTCTATTTTTGATTAATAATTCGTATTATTATCGTTTCTTTGAATAATATGCAATAGTGCGCACAAATATGTCAATATGATGCGAGAAATTAAAAAAATTCGAATAGCTTTCCTATTGTGTTACTAGAGATATTATGGTTATTATGCCGGTCTGTGTATACACTGCGCCATATACATGTAATTTCAAAACGGTCTGAACATATTTTTTCGATGTAGCTCGGTAGAAAGTCAATGGTCTAATAAAACATTTATTTTTCTTTAATTCCTAGAAGTAAAATTCTTTCATTGAACAATCAGCTGTGTTCCGAAAAAAATGTTAATACTGTGTTGACACCAATATTGTATACTTAATAATATAATATAATATAATTGTATACTTTCTACCATTATCTATACTAAAAGCAAAATTTATACAACTTTAAATCTTCGTATTTACGCATATAGGTGAATATCGTACAAACAACTTTTGTTATGTTGGTCAGGCATACTTTATGCTGTATGTACAGGAATAATATAGATATCGCTGCATAACGTACCTAACCTGGGATCCTTGTCGAAGAGATTTTCGAAATATACTTTTATATCTGTGTCTTTGATGTGAAAATCAAGTTTCTTGATCTTTATATAACTTTCTCCATGTCTCTCATACTTTTCGTACTTTACATCAACTGTCATCGTTGTGTTATCTGTAAATAATATGCGGGATCGATGATTGTCGACATTGCATTGAATGTTTGTCGCTAGGTAAATGAAAAAAAAAGCAGCCTCGCAATATTTTGATGTATGAAAATACATATAAATATGATATGATAATTACAAAGCGTCATTTTGCATTTGCCCTTTGCTTGAATTGTCATCAATAAAATTCTCCCATCAATTTCGTAGTCACAAGTTATGTTCAATTGAGGGTTAAAGATTTCCACGAAGTGTGCGAATGTATTTACGTCGAAACTATGGAAAGAAATATCAATTTCGGTTACATATATACATACATATATAAGAGGAGACCCACTGAAATAATTCGACTCGAGTTAAACGAAATCAATTTTAGGTTTGTATATAACTATTTAACTAATCTAATTTTTTCAGTGAAATTTTAAGGTTCTTTTATTCTCTTGTTCATAGTAGAGTAAATAGTTCATAGTAGAACAAGTAGAATAAGTTCAAAATGAAGCGATCATAAAGTTCAACACATTACCGGCCGTATTAATCGTCTGATTTACTGGAGATTTCAACAAAGGTTGAAATATTTGTATTATGCAATTGGATCAATTTTTTGGTAACTGAGAGAATATTTGTATCATACATATGGCTGAGTTTCAGTTTCTTTACTGTTGATATAAATTTTGTATTAGGTGGTAAACTTAGTTCCTGCAGTTTTTTTGTTTAAAAACTCATTTAATTCTACATCAAAAGCAAAAAATACATTAATCAAAGTATTTTCCCTCGCTAGCTATACATTTTTCCCATTTTTCGGGCAACGCGTAGATTCCGCGACGATAGAACGATTGGTCTT
>NW_014554389.1:0-440 GCF_001313825.1 Dinoponera quadriceps | reverse complement strand
TAAGTATGGCAAAAATATCTATGACTAGGACTTTGAAAAAATATCAGCAAAGTTTCCGGAATAATGTGGCATCTCAGGCTGTTAAAAAATTACTGAAAGAGAATTGGAGAGGCACTGTATAGAATGTTCAAATGTGAAGAAATTGATTGTTACAAATTACAACAGATCTGCTGTGCCAGAGGTAACTTGTATGATGTTAGAAGATGTTGTGTCTGTCTTGGAGAACCGTTGAAAATATCGAATGATATTAAGTAAGATTACAGTGTGTAATAAAAGTTTCACAGAAATATCCATCTCTATTTATATGTAATACATACTATTTTTGTAATTTCAACTTCGTTGCAAATCATCTGTCATTATTGGAAAATTATAGCAAATAAGACATTATGTAGTAAAAGTAACAATTTGTTTATTGATATTAACTTCTTACCAATTAATTT
>NW_014554388.1:0-444 GCF_001313825.1 Dinoponera quadriceps | reverse complement strand
TAGAGACGAAAGTCGAATTGACTTTCTTTACAATAATAGTGAACATACTTCCAAAACATTTATTATTCGCAACCATGATTTTCACGGAATTCGCGAGAATTAGCGAAATATGCGCGATCAAACGAATTCCTCCGTTTTCCAAGGTGACAATTGCGATTTGCAAGATTTTCTGCTGAATGAACATACATTGATAGACATATTAATTATGAATGGGATAAACGGGTTTGTGCGGCCGTGGCTGCTAGTTCCGCAGCCTATGCTCATCATCGAGGACATTAGCATAGTCTCTCTATTGGTAACAAACGCGCTTTCATTGTACTATGGGCTTTACAATTCGTGCTCGAGGATTTTAAGAAACGGCGGAAGTAACGGCGGAAGCAACGTGAAGTCGCGAAGAAACCCTTATCCTCTGTTAATCGGTAAAGTGAGAAAAAATTGTGAAAT
>NW_014554387.1:0-468 GCF_001313825.1 Dinoponera quadriceps | reverse complement strand
TAAACCGGAGCACAACGAGGTTTCGCCGTTAAAGCGTTTTACTTGAATGGTGAAAGCTACGTAGACGCGCAACGAGCGTTCTACCGACATTTTAATCTCTTGCCTCGAGCTCCTGTACCGGACAGAAAAACCATTAAGAATTGGATTGAAAATTTGGAAACAACAGGTCAGACAATGAAGAAAAGAAGAGGTACAGCAAGGACTATTGGCACTCCTGAGAATGTGGAAGCTGTGCATGTTGCGATCGCAAGAAGCCCTCGAAGATCTGCTCGACGCCACAGCATTGCTCTAGGAGCAACTTTCAAACCGAACAGTAAGAAGAATTTTGCATGATGACCTACACCTACATCCATACAAAATTCAAATAGTCCAAGCTTTGAATCCTCGTGATCATGCGGCTCGAGTTCATTTCTGCGAAAAAATGTTAAAGATGTTAGAAAATGACCCACAATTCATAAGGTGTGGATG
>NW_014554386.1:29326-33070 GCF_001313825.1 Dinoponera quadriceps | reverse complement strand
GGATTATGAAATTGGTAAAAAGATGGCAAGAAGTCATAGAAAAGAATGGTCAATACATTATTGATTAGTATATATTTTGTATATTAAATAAATTATATTTTATACCAGTCAAAAAAACCGAACGAACTTATTTGCTAACCCAATACAAATTGATATAGAAGTAAACTATATGTTCTTCTCACTGTCTCATGTTTTATAAAATAAACTCTCTATCCTATTGCATAGTAAAATATAATAAATAATGTTATAATACATACTTTTCATCGAATACATCACATGTTCTGAATCAATCTATTATACCATATGCTACCGATCTTAATAAGCGAACATGCATTATAAAATCAATATTGTTATAATTGTTAACATTATTTTCGATATAATTTGCTATTTTGATATGTTCTATTCTATAAATTATCCTCAAAACTGGGTGTATTAATAGTAATACATTGTGATCTATGAACAGATAATATATAGATTAAAGTTAGATAAATTCTTCAGAGATGCACTACTGGTCATTAATTTTAATAAATTTTAAAATCTCACGTTAATGTTATGTACTATATAGTGTACATACAGGGTAGCCCATTTTATGCGTCATGCTAAGGGTCAAAGGTCATTTCACGGTCAAATAGTCGATGGGGTGCTTGTTTAGCGTGAGTCCCCTTGTCACTCACTTTTTGTTATCTCTATAACTGTTAACCACGAAGTAAGTGTTCAAAATTACCACCATTAGCTTCAAGGCACAAATTCATTCGTCTATGAAAATTTGACACAGTTCTTAATAAAGTTTCTCTTGGAATCGCTTCACAAGCTTGACGAATACGGTTTTTCATGTCTGCTCTAACCACTCAAATAACTCACTGGGAATGATCGAAATCAAAAAAAGTTTCGGGACAAAAGTTTCCTATTTTTTAGAGAGAAATTGAATGGTGACCTTGAATTTGACCTTGAAGTCGATTTTTAAGATTATTTCAACGTCAACTTAATTTTTTTAAATAGGAACCCCCATTTTTGACCCCATATTCTGATAGTGCTTGAAATTCTGCGTTCAACTATATAAATTTTAATAGGAATCAAATATTATTTCAAGGTCATTTCAAGGTCAAAACGTCAAAATAACAGCATTTTAAAGATTTTTTAAGGTAAAGTATTTTTTTCAGCCATATGCGTCATGCTAAGGGTCAAAGGTCATTTCACGGTCAAATAGTCGATGGGGTGCTTGTTTAGCGTGAGTCCCCTTGTCACTCACTTTTTGTTATCTCTATAACTGTTAACCACGAAGTAAGTGTTCAAAATTACCACCATTAGCTTCAAGGCACAAATTCATTCGTCTANGCTGTTGTGAAAATACTGCATTTTTAATGTAACCCCATAAATAAAAATCAGGAGAAGTTAAATCTGGTGAGCGAGGTGGCCAATTAACTGGACCTCCTCGTCCAATCCATCTTGCATTAAAATGGTTATTTAAAAACTGACGAACAATTAGTGCAAAGTGAGGTCCTGCACCATCTTGTTGCCACCACATTATTATTCTGGTTGCTAAATCAACATTTTCCAACAGCCCTGGCAATCGATCTCGAAGCAATTCTAAATAACTGTTTCTATTAACATTACCCTCGAAAAAATAAGGTCCAACTAAGTAGCCATTTGTTATGCCACACCACACCATAAGGCTCCATCTATTCTGATAATCTACAGCTCTGTACCAGTGCGGATTTTCATCTGACCAGTAGTGGCAATTATGCCTATTAAGTTGTCCATCACTGTAAAATTTAGCCTCATCAGAAAAAAGCACATACCTGAAAAAGTCAGAATCTTGTTGTATCCTTGCTAAAGCCTAGTGGCAAAATTCAATTCGCATTTGAATATGGTTTGGCTTTAATTCTTGAACCAAAGTTATGTGATATGCATTGTATCTTAAATTTCTAAGAATTCTTAAAGCAGTACTTAGTAGAATACCGATTTTCCTTTCAATTGTGCGACTGCTGATTTGACGATCAAGATGTACAGCTGCTAAGACTGTCAAAACGCGAGCATTATTTTCATCGTATTCGTGACGTCTGGCGCTGACGGTTAAGGTGTCCACCACGAGCTCTAATAGTTAACGCACGTATCGTCACATAACTGGGATGACGCGTTAAAGGAAATCGTTCAGCGTACCACCGTGCTGCTGCCCGATAATTGTTCTGGCATTCGCCTAAAACCATCACCATATCAATAATGTGATTAGCAGAATAATCAACCATAATGATAATATTAGTCCTAGAGAGCACTACTGTATTTTACTTCGTTTTTTTCTGTACTTTAATAAAACTGATATTAAAAAATTTTAACTTAGATTTAAAATTTCTGAAATAATGTTAGTTACAGTAAATTAAATGCAGAGGGCGCAAATTTTAACTTAAATTAAAAATTTCTGAAATAATGTTAGTTGCAGTAAATTAAATGCTGAAATCGCTGATTTCAATAGAGGACTCACGATAAACAAGCACCCTGATGGAAACAAAGTTCTGCCACGTTAAAGTCGTTATTCCTGGGGAACGCTGACAAGAGAAAAATTTTCACCATGCAATATCGTCAGTTGAAGTCAAAATTATGTTTATAATCAGCATTTATTTATAATTTTTCTTTTACTTTTTGAACTTAAAATGACCTTGACCTTTGAATCGAAAGGTCAAAGTAACCATCAGAATCAAGATCCAAGGTAAACGCTTCTCTCCATAATTCAAAAACTACCAACACCACGCTTCGTAATCCTTAAGATGATTTTTGAAAAAAAAAACTTAAAAATTTCATAATTTTGACTTTTGACTTTGAAGTAACTTCGACTTTTAGCTCCAGAGTGAAGTTTAAGGTCACGACTAATTTTTTTTCAAACTAAGATTGATAAATCTTAAATGTCACACAACCTGAATCTAAAATTAAATAAAAAACCTTAAAAATGGAGTTTTTCGACTATTTGACCGTGAAATGACCTTTGACCCTTAGCATGACACATATGGCTGAAAAATATACATTACCTTAAAAAACCTTAAAAATGCTGTTATTTTGACGTTTTGACTTTGAAATGACATTTGACCCCTATTAAAATTCATATGGTTGAACGCAGAATTTCAAGCACTATCAGAATCTGGGGTCAAAAATAGGGGTTCCTATTAAAAAAAATGAAGTTGACCTTGAAATAACCTTGAAAATCGACTTCAAGGTCAAATTTAAGGTCACCATTCAATTCCCCCCCCCCCCAAAATAGGAAACTTTTGTGCCGAAACTTTTTTTGATTTGGGTCATTCCCAGTGAGTTATTTGAGTGGTTAGATTAAAATGTATATCTATACAGGGTGTCCCAGACCACCCGTCTCACCTGATTTTTTCGTAAACGCGACATTTTAAAGAAAAATGTTTCAGNCGTCTCACCCGATTTTTTCGTAAACGCGACATTTTAAAGAAAAATGTTTCAGACAAAAGTTTTGTGACTTCGAGGGGCACATGAGATGGTGTCATTGGTTTGACCTTGGATAGTCGTTTGAAGATCACGTGAAGGTCACCTTTAATTTCTTAAATTGAAACCCCCATTTTTCAATGCATATTCTTGTAGCTTACCTCGAAAGCTTTCCAAAACGCTATAATGAAACGTTTATTTAATCAGTACTTTTCGAGTTATGAGGATTGAAATTTACGGTACCGCCGGCATTAGCATTACCCAAGGTGGAAGTTGCACGATCGGATTTACACCTCTTTGTGCGTT
>NW_014554386.1:24319-29042 GCF_001313825.1 Dinoponera quadriceps | reverse complement strand
TGCTCTAAATTGACCATCACATTCACCTAAAATAAGCATCATATCACAAGCTTCCGCGTTTGAATACGACATGGCTGGTAAATGAGAATTTTGTTACACGTTACGTGACAGTATCAGACATGTCATACATCAGGACTGGGTGGTCTGGGACACCCTGTATATGTACGTCATGTTTTAAATAACATTAACGAGATGTTTAGTTATTTATTCAAATTAATGATCGGTAGGGTATATAATATTATAAATTAACCCTTATCGGTCGTAAGTCATTTCTTACGTGACAGCAATAGTTCGTCGCTGCGGTCGTACGTCACGTAGGAGGTGACAAGTCGGAACCTATCGAAACTCGCTCTCTGTCAAATGCGGGTACTATTGCCTTGTCAGTTAAGCATAAGCAACGGAGCAATTGACATCTCCAGTGATATATCACTGCCTTTTGTACTCAATTTTTTAATATATTGAGCCCAAAAATGAATAAAGAAAATTTTATAAATTTCCGATATGGAATGCCATCAACAACAGACAATGAGAAGAGATTAGATGGAAAACTACATATCCTCCAACTTGATGCTAAAGGAAAACATAATGACTGTTTAGTATGTTCTAATCGTAAGTTGCCTGGAGGAAGAAAAACAACAGTATAGTTCTGTGAAACGTGCAACAGAAAACCATTCCTTCATGTTGGAGATTGTTTCAAAAAATATCATACATTAAAAACTTATAAATAATTATTTGAAATTCACATATTTATAATACTCCTTCAAAAAATAAATAATTTCTATCAGAAATGTTATTCTTATAATACTGTAAATTTTTCGCATATTTACCGAAATCAGCTACAACTTAGTGAGAATCACACATAAAAGCTAGCGTCCGATAAGGGTTAATAATAAATTTGCTATATTTAGTTGTATATTACATTCATCGTTTTCATCTACAATGGGTTGTAATGGTGGTATTACAACAAAATCCTCTTCATCAGGTGAATCAAATAATACCATATGAGCGCCATGTTGTTTACTGCACTCTGGCGTTCTTTTATCCCAGATTTCATTTTTGCACTGAACAGAATTATTCTGTGCTAGTCTGTCCCAGTGAGATTCAGTGCAGTTCTAGTGCAGTTCTAATGTAGCAAAAACGAACAAATCTTCTTTAACTGAATATTTCTTAGATTACTCGATACCAGCATGGTCTTATCACTGTCATTCAATATTTCTCGGGTTATTCGCCACGGCCAACTCTTTGACATCGGATAATACTTCGGTTACTCGTCCTCGAGTGTGATTCTGTCCCGCTCCGACTCCCCAGCCTTAGTCCCTCACGCCTATAAAAACTGCACGCTCAGAACGTCAGTCATTCTATTCGCCCACCGAACTTTGTGCCCAACAGACTTCAGTCTTAATCTTTCTCTCGAACAGTCTGCTCCCTCATATGAGGCTAGTCAATTCACTCTCTGGGAAATAAAGACCTAACACGTCTTCCTGGCAACCCTGGCTATAATATATCAAAGTACAATGAACATCCTCGTCCCAGCCGCCTTCACACGGAGACATAGCATGTTCGCTCGAACTGAGCAATAGCAGACCGTAATGTAAGCCCTTTTTGTGTATTATTTCGAGAATAAAGAACTCGTGTAACAATTCGGTGCGAATTCCCGTCGTGTTAAAGTGCACTGTCAGTGTGCAGTATTTTATCCCATCTCGATCGTTGTAGCCTCTCAACTAGCAGACGAATTTTCTTTCCAAATATCGTGAATTGATGGTATAATATCCCATATTTTGTGGAACATCGCATTTTTGGAAGAGGATAACGCAGTCAATAGGCAACAAGATTAAAATCACGCTGTGAAAAGGACATCTTTCTTTTCCCATTTTGAAAGCTCATTTTTTATAAGCAAGTGTTCAGTTAAGTAGAGCAGTTAGTTTTGGTAATTGGATAAATTTTTATTTTATTACGATGTTCTTCAGTTTACGTGTTTGCTAAAGTGTTAACAAATGGTGACTGAACGTGTAAATCAGCTGGCCAGTCTTTATACCGTACATGACACGCTTAATGCTAAGATTAATTTCGCGTTATTTTCACATACTTCCTCCCGCAGTAACCAATGAATGTAGTCACATTATAATCAATCAATGATGTAAAGAATACTTGATAATTTGTTATACAGCCGTGATGTGCGGGCGGAACATATTAAATGGAACAGAAAATTCAACATATACAATTGTCATTTTGCAAAATTTGCATTTTCAATGTTATAACATATACATTTTAAAAAATAACTAGATATAGATACTGAAAAGTCGCTGTAACTACAAGGTGCGTCAGCTAAATCCGGACAAATATCAATTTGAATCTTCCGTCATATTTTACTTCAGCGCTAAATTGATATTTGTATCCCAGTGAGTTAAAACAATGTTTTGAACGAACATAACCTTAAAATGGCTGAGCAGTCAAGATCGAACATGGAATATAACCGAAGAGCTGCAATTATTTAAAATTTTCGCGCTGGACGTACGCCGGCCGAAATAAGAAATGAGTTCTTCAAATATCCGAGATCAACAGTTTACGAAGTTTCCGCTAAATATAAGGCTTCGGAGAAGTCTGAAGAAGGTTCCGCAAACCCGTGGAGGAAGAGCCATTCAAGGAAGAGTTCCGCAAGGACCCCGGAAGTTGTTCAAAGGGCCCAAGAGCTGATCGCAGAACACTAAGGGAATTCTCTCAGGAAATTGGCGACAATTTTGGGTATGAGCCGAAGTGCCTATCATACGCCGAATAGCCGAAATGGACATACGTTACAAGTCATACGTCATAAAGGTACGACAGATGCTGCCTAAGGCTGCTAGAATGAAGAGAGTTTTTCGCTTGCAACTTGCTGGTGTGTTTGTTAAAAAACGAAGTTGCAGAACGCATCAGATTATTTTTAATAAGAAAATGTTTACTGTCAGCGCAAAAATGAATCGCAGGAATGACCGTTGGCTTGTCTAAGACCCCGTTGTAGCTAGGACGAAGTTTCCAGTCAGTGTTCACGTCCTAAGCGTTGTCTCCAGCGAGAGTGACATCATGCAGCTACATTTGTTTAATAAGGGAGAAACCGTCACAAAGGAAATATATTTACGCGTTCTAACAACAGTAATCAAGCCATGGATGGACACTGTGGCCTCCGGGAAGCCGTACATTTTTTAATAGGATGGTTTACACGAGTCATTTGGTCCAAAACTGGCTGTCGGACAATGTCGACATGTTTTGGAGCAAAGAATTTTGGCCTCCTGATAGTCCACATTTAAATTCGTTGGACTATTACGTGTAGAGCGTGATTAAAAGAGTTACTAACAAGTCGAGACATCCTAATGTAACATCTCTCCAGGCCGCTATTGAAGCATCATTCTTAAATATGAAGAAGCGGGCGTTACAGAGAACGTGCGATCGCTTCAGGCCTAAGATCGAGGCAGTCATTGCGGCCGGCGGTAATTACATTGAATAATTCTTGTCTATGACGTTTCCACAAATGACACGGAAAAAAGTTCTTATGTAATTTTGTACGTTTGACCAATAAACTTTTGTTAAATACATATAATTTATTAAATAATAATTTATAAAAACATTGTTTACTTTGTCCGGATTTAGTTGGCACACCCTGTATTTAGATACGCTTCAGATACTTTTCAGACATATATTGAATAAAAACAATAAAATAAAAAAAAGTTTTTCACTGCATTTTGCAAATATAGGAAAATTAAAAATTATAAATATGTAAGTTGTAAATCTAATATAGTACTACAGATCTAATATCTCAAATTACAATAGAGTACTTTTCTCATTTTACGCAGAAAAAATTTAAATGTCATTTTCCATATTATAATACTAGATCAGAGCTGGGCAAAATTTGCACACTGCTTGTTTTTCAGCTCACTCCGCTAAGCGCTGTTTTTCGACCGTCTTCCCTGCGCGCAGCCCGCGAGCCGTGCAAGACTCAATAACATACGACGCATGAACTTGTTTCCACGTCTTGGATGAGGTACTTTGTTGACATGTTTTTTTTTTAATGGTATTAGCAATATGCCTAATCCACTACCTAATTCATTGATAATTGAAATGACTTTTTACGTTATTCAAAAGTAGCAGAATGAAATAATAAATTAAACGAAGAACAAACATTTAGCCCTATTTTCGGGATCTTTTATAGACGAAATTAGGAACGTTAAGTTGCATATTAAACGCAGCAAGCCATATAAAACGCGATAAGCTTTACCGCGGTAAAATTATTGGGTGAGTGCAAAAGCGCATGCGGAGTTTGTGAGTAAAAGTCAGACAGTGATTAGGCAAACAAAGTTCTTTATTCAATCAATGATATATTCTCCATCGTTGTCTACAATCTTTTTCCAACGTTCTGGCAGCATACGGATGCCCCGATCATAAAAACTGCGCGGTTTAGATTCGAAGAACAAAGACACGACGTTTTTTAAGGCATCCGAAGAGTCAATTTTTTTCCATTTAAATGATTTTGCAATGACCAGAACAAGTGATAATCAGAAGGTGCGATATCAGGAGAATACGGTGGATGAGTTAGGACATCCCATTGCAGGCTGTTCAGTTTGCGCAGAGTCTGTCTCGAAACGTGTGGTCTTGCGTTGTCGTGGTGAAAGACTACACCCTTGCGATTTGACAAAATCGGACGTTTCTGTTTGATTTCTTGATTCAGATTGGTTAATTGGCGACAGTACTT
>NW_014554386.1:0-24180 GCF_001313825.1 Dinoponera quadriceps | reverse complement strand
GTATCTACACAAATTCTTTTGTTTGAAATGAACGCTGCACACGTCACCTTTCCAACGATATGTCTTACGGAGATGGCGGTATTAATGACAAAACTTTACGCCGCTTCTAACGCCATCTATTGCACCTCCGCACGAACTTTTGCACTCACCCAATACTTTCCCGCAGTAACGTTTGCCGCGACTTGCTGAGCGTTTATTAGCTCAGACAAATTAATTAATTTTTCATTAAATATTGCAAATTTTGCAAAATAGTACTTAACGTTTCTGCTCACCATATGAACCGAGAATGTTTGGAACAATATGTACATATGCTTTCCAAAAGCAAAACCTTATTTATGAAGCAAAGTGAATGCAAAGTGCACATGCAAAATAATGCATTAACAGGGACAACGGTTTCTTAATTAACGGGACATTAATTAACAACATTAACCAACAACATTTAAAACTGAGTTAAATTAACTTTGAATATAAATAATTATATAAGTGTCGCATTCGCATACATTTTTATTCACATAATATACATTAGATAACTAATCTTTTTTTGAGTACTCTCTTGGTCACTTACACGACTTCGTCAAATTGGAAAATATCTCTGTGATATATTTACGACTCACACATATTATTTATGTGGTAATCATGAAAAAAATTTAATATAAAGAAATATCTTATAGTTGTAATTAGAATTTATTTTGTTCCAAATTTATGTTTTTTAGTCCAAATGCGTAATAACATATGTAATGTATACGAGGTCTGTTCAAAAAGTATCGAAAATTTTTTGTTTTTTCAAAAATTATTTATTTATTCATGAATATCTATTTTGTCTCCTTCAAAGTAATTCCCATCAGATATTATACACTTGTGCCAACGTTTTTTCCAATCCTCGAAGCACTTCAAAAAATCATTTTTTGTGATCTTGTTCAACTCCTCCTTTGATGCTGTCTTTATCTCCTCAATCGTAGCGTAGCGTCGTCCTTTCATGTGCCTCTTCAGTTTCGAGAACACGAAAAAGTCACAGGGGGCCAGGTCTGCGGAATACGGTGGCTGCGGCATCATTAGTGTGTTGTTTTTGGCCAAAAATTCGCGCACAAGCAACGATGTGTGAACAAGGGCGTTGGTACGAATTTCGCGGCGACCCATCTCATGCCAAAATCATTTGTAAAAATCGAATGGCACAAGCCAATCGATATGTTTAGGTCCTCAGCAACTTCTCTAGCAGTGATTCGACGACTGGCCAATACTATTTTCTTCACTTTATCAATGTTTTCGCCTGTTGTTGACATGCTCGGGCGTCTGACACGCTCTTCGTCGTTCACATTTTCTTGGCCCTCTAAGAACATTTTGTACCACCGATAAACGTTGCTTCGGTCCAAGGTAGCTTCACCATATGCCACAGTCAACATTCGGAATGCGTCCGCGCACTTAATTTTGTTTTTCACACAAAATTTGATACAGATTCTTTGATCCATTTTTTGGAATAGGCAAAAATCGAAAACGAGCCAAAAACGTCCAAGCAAAAGATAAACTGAATATTCAAAATGGCTGAACTTGTCGGCATAAGTGAGGGACATATGTACCAACATAACGCCACAAAAAAATCGAAAATCGAATATACGTAACCCGCAGAAATTCAAAATTCGCGATACTTTTTGAACATACCTCGTATATACAGGGTGTCCCATTTTAAACGCCGCGAGCAAATAAAATCGAAAAATATGAAATATACAGAAAAATGTTCCAAACAAAAGTTGCATGGTTTGAAGGGGGTTATATGTCGAAAATATCGACTTGATCTTGAGTAACCTTCTCAAGGCCAGGTCAATATCATCGATATATTCTTAAATGGAACCTCCCATTTTTATTGTACATTCTTGTAGCTCTTGGCGAGACGGTGAAATGCTGTGCCGTAAGTGCTGACTTCATCGACCGGGACAAATGGTAATCGGAGGGAGCGATGTGTGGGAAATATGGCTGGTGGGGTAGGATTTCCCAGTTAACTCTTTCTAAGTACTTCTTGACTGGTTAAGTAATATGCGGCCTAATGTTATCGTGCTGCAAAATCAACTTGTCGTGGCGATTCTCCCATTCCGGCCTCTTTTCGTGCAGAGCTCGCTTCAAACAAACTAGTTGCAGTTGATATCGATCCCCAGTGATTGTTTCCGACGGTTTCAGCAGCGGTTTCCATTTTTTCAGTCCTCAAATTTGGGTGATTTTCTCGGTCCTTGTTATCCATAGAGAAATCATCACTTTGGAAGCAGCGAAATCACTCTTTGCACGTCGAACTTGGTAGAGCATGTTCGGCATAGACTTTCTCCAGTAAATGATGTGTTTCCGCGGGCGATTTCTTTTACAGGAAATAATGGACCATAACTTTTCGCAAATGTGACTTATTTGGAACAAAACTTGCCATTGTAAACTCAATCAGTACAGATGATATTAACTAGTCACACAAATGTCACTTATGGCGTTTCGACGGAACTTTATAGACCTGTCATCATGTGTATTGCCAACTTTCAATACAAAAAGATAGTGTACCTAACGCCATCTATTACCAGCAGGCGGTTATATATGCTACAACCTAATACTATTCGCTTATTACACTTTCTTTCACTGATACATCTTATTATTGCATTTTGGTCATTATCACAATTGTATTTCTGGTTAGTTTTATAGTGCTCAATTATCGTCCGGGAGAAATTGTGGGCATGGCCCTTTGCTTAGGAGCAAGTGGTGGTAATTCTCGATAGGTTTCACGTATTTATGCACAACGACACTCAGGAAGAAGACACCCAGATTATAAAACAATTAAACGTTGTGTTCAAAGATTAAAGGATGGCCATATAAAACGTCGTCGTCGTCAAGTTCCATCTCTTCGTGAAATTGGTGTGTTAAGAGTTGCTATATTAATTCCTAATACTAGCCTCAGACAAATTGAACGTTTTCATAATATACCACGTGTATCTGCATCGCGATATTTGAGATATTAGGTAAATTGGAAAGTTCCGTCCATCTAGCAGCGAAAAGCTATAGCTAGAACTGTCGATAATTCTAATGTCTAAACCAAGTTTAATTTTTTAGTTTTACCATCTGTGAATAAAATTCAGTATATAAAGGTATACGTTCGCATCAATAACATTTTTTCTTATTGCATCGAAAATGTCAAAATTTGAGTCAAATAAGCGTCATTTGTGCGAAGTGTTAATCTCTTGTTTCAAATGGAAGGAAACTGCAGCTGAAGCTTGTAGAAGTTTATGATGACAGTGCTTCTTCCGATAAAACATGCAGAGAACGGTTTTGATGCTTTAGAAGTGGTGATTTTGATGTGGAAGACAAAGAGCGTTCTAGACGGCCAAGAACATTCAAAAACAAAGAATTGCAGGTTTTCGTGGATGAAGACTCATGTCAAACGCAAACACAACTTGCAGAAACACTAAATTGTGCTCAGTCTGTCATTTGCAATCGCTTGAAAGCCTTGGAAAAAGTCTACAAGGAAGAAAAATATTAGGTTGGTACAAATGAAATGGCCGTTTTCAGTGTTTTGAATTTCCTACCCCTATAGATTAATTTTCTTTCATAAAGAGGACGGTGTATATTTACTGTGTGAAAAGTATATGATCCACATGTGATTTAGCGCACATAACTTTATTTCTATTGGGAGTACAAATTAGTTCGGTCCGTTTTTTTGTGGTCAAAAATGCATTTATTTCAGAACAAAATAAATGAACAGATTAATCAAAGTATAGTCCATCGCTGGCTACTACTTTTTCCCATCTCTCAGGCAATTTTCGAATTCTATCTCGAAAAAATGTCTCGTCTTTTGAGGCGATCCAAGTTGGGAGCCAATTTTCGATTTCTGCGAAATAAGTGAACCGGTGACCTGCCAAATCGTATTGCACCCGTCGGAACAACCAGTAATCAGAAGGAGCAATGTCCGGCGAATACGGCGGGTGCGGTAAAATATCCCACTTGAACGTTTCTAAATAATTTTTTACGACTTTTGCGACATGAGGCCGAGCGTTATCATGCAGAAGAATGAGGTTTGTCTTCAATGCTGAAATCACTATTCTTTAAACGTCGAAACCATTCCCTACAAAGTTTATCAGTTGGAGTATTGTCACCATAAACTTCTACAAGCATTCGATGCGCTTCAGCTGCACTTTTCTTCCAATTAAAGCATAAAACTAAAACCCCCCCGCAAATGCCGCTTAGTTAACACAAAATTTGACATATTCAACACAGTAATAAACAGAGGTTTTGTATGAAACTCAAAGTGATATAAACTGAATATTATTGACAGATGTCTAACCTCTCTGAAACCACCAAAATCAACTGTCACTATGAAACATTCATAACAGCCAGAGCCATCTTTGGAAAACGGACCGAACTAATTTGTACTCCCAATATACTGTACTATTAGTCATAGAAGTTTACATTAACGCTGTGATGGAAAATAGAGAAATTCATATAATTTACTTATACGAGTTCAAACTTGGTCATACTGCAGCCGATGTAACGCGTAACATTGATACTGCATTTGGTGAAGGTACTGTAAGTGAAAGAACGACCAAACGTTTATTTGAAATATTTCGTTCTGCGGACACAAACCTCGACAATTTGTCTCGCGGACACGCACCTTCCGTCATTGATAACGTTGTTTTGAAGGAGATGGTTGAAACAGATCCAAGGTTAACAGTCTCAAAGATTGTCAAAAGATTTGAAGTTGGTCATTCAACTGCCGTCCGATGTTTAAACAAGTTGAGAAAAGTGAAAAAGTTGAGTAAATGGGTCCCCCATGAAATCATAGAGAGAGACAAATTGAGACGTTTGGAAATCTGCATTTCTTTGCGGTTGCGTCAGAATACAGATGGAATTTTATACAGGATTGTGACTTGTGATGAAAAATGGATTTTGTACGATAATCACCGATGTTCTGCACATTGGTTAGATGCGAATGATGCTCCAAAATACATTCCAAAATCGAATCTTCACCCCAAGAAAATGATGGTGTCTGTATGGTGGTCTAGCAAAGGTATCGTTCATTATTCACTTACCAAACAAGGTAAGATTATAAATTCTGATAAGTACTGTCAGGAAATTACCACCATGCACCAAAAACTGTGCGCTCAACAGCCAGCATTCAACAGACACGGCATGTTGCTATTGCACGATAACGCTAAACCACATATGCAAAACAAACCTTTCAAAAACTTGCCGAGTAAACATTGAAGTTCTCCTTCATCCTCCTTATTCTCTAGACATCTCACCAACAGATTATCATCTTTTCAAGCATCTGGATGCGTTTTTGGTAGGCAAAAATTTCAATGAAGAAAGAAGTGTGAAAAATGTATTTAAGGAGTTTATCGATTCACGCTCTCTAGATTTTTTTAAAAAGTGCATTGATGCATTTGGATCACGTTGGCAGAAATGCATTGGAGTATTTGGATGCTATTTCGATTAGTTATGTAAGTTTTAAATTTGAAAAATACAAGTTTCAACTTTATATTTATAAACGGCCATTTCCACCAACCTAATAGGTCCCATATAAACTGAAGCCAAATGACATCGAAAGGCGAAAAACCATCTGCGAAATTCTGCTTGCTAGGCAACAAAGAAAGGGATTTTTGCATCGTATCATCACTGGGGATGAAAAATGGATATATTTTGACAACCCTAAACGTCGAAAACCATTTGCGACCACGACCAATTCTCAACATCGCAAAAGCGGAATATCCAAAGAAAGAAGGCAATGCTCTGTCTTTGGTGGGATCAGAAGGATGTAGTGTACCATGAGCCAGAAAGTGGTCAAACAGTCACAAAGCGTCTCTACCGAGAACAAATTATCCGAGTTTAAGCCGAGCATTGCACGAAAAACGACCAGAATATGAAACGAGACAGCATAAAGTGATTTTGCTTCATGACCACTCTCGGCCTCACGTCACAAAACTTGTCAAGGAAACGTTATAAGCACTTCGGTGGAAAGTGCTACCCCATGCGGCTTATTCATTAGGCTGTGCCCCTTCCGATTACCACTTTTTCGGCTGATGGCACACGAACTTGCTGAAGAACGCTTCAATTCTTACGAAGACATAAAAAAAATATGTCTCTGACTGGATAGCTTCCGAAGATGAGTCATTCTTTCGCCGTGGAATTCGCATGCTGACCGAAAGATGGGAAAAAAGTCATCGCTAACGATGGACAATATTTTGATTGATATACTTTTTCATTTTGTTTCTTAAATAAAACCATATTTTTTGCAAAATAACAGACGGAACTTTCCGATTTAGCTAATACAATAAATTCTACCTATATCGCATTATCCTGCATCAAGAGATNGAGACATTTGTATTTTGACGCTCACTTCATACCGGTACACCTAGTAAATAAATAATAATGACCATCGTTGTAGATTGTGCTTTTGCCAATGGGCCCGTCGACAAATGAATGAAGAGCTCAATTTCTTTTTATTCATAATGTTTTCGGATGAGGCTAATTTTAAAACCCAAGGCCAAGTAAATTGTTATATTTACCGTTATTGGTCAAATCAAAATCCCCACTGGCTTAGGCAAATACAACAATTAAAAAATCAATGATTTTTTAACGTGGATGGTGTGGATTAGTGAATGGATATGTATAATAGTAGGGCCACAATTTTTGACGGCCATTTGACAGTTAACCGTTATAATAACTTTCTTCAAAATAAATTACCAGTACTTTTGGAGAATGTTGATTTGTATACAAGACAACGCCTATGTTTTCAGCAGGATGGCGCACCTGTTTTTAGGGCTTGCGATGTTCGTGGGACACTAAATAACGTTTTTCGAAGTGACTTGGCATAGGTGGAACTGTAGATTTCCACCACGTTTACCCGACTCGACCGCTTTTGATTTTTTTCTTTGGGGCTATTTGAAAAATATTATTTACCATGTTGAGTATACGACACCTGAGATATGAAACGTCGTATTGTGGGAACATATCGAAATATCTCAACACCAACATTGTAGAGGGTACAGAATAGTTTTCGAAATTGGGTAAACTTATGCATTAAAACAAATGGCCAAGCATTTGAATATCTATTGGCCTAATTTTATATCTATAATTCTGCTTAACACATACACAAAACTGTATAACACTAACACACACAAAACCTTTTAAGAGCCATTATGATGTAAAAATCCGCTGAGTAACCTCCCCGCAGTATAAATGGTAATGCAAATGCTAGCGGAATATCAAATATGAAGCTTTATATTTCGGGAATGGCTTGGGCAGAAGACAAAAGTAGGAAGTATTTTGAAAACGTCTCGACAAGAGCTACAAGAATATATAATAAAAAATGGGAGGTCCTGTTTAAGAAAACGTCGATCACATTGATCTGGCCTTAAAAAGATCACCCAAGGTCAAGTTCATATTTTTATCATATGGCCCTCTTCGAACCATACAATTTTTGTCTATAATATTTTTCCGTATCTTCCTTATTTTTCGAGATTTTTGCCTGAGGTTCTTAAAATTGGACACTCTGTATATATATTTAAGCGCGAGCATGGCGTAACAGACAGCGTACTAGTTTGTTATGCTAGCGGTCCCGGAATCGATTCCGGTAGAAATCAAAATATTTACGTTTGTGTCTTCTCTCGGAAAAAAGCGGCAACTCTGTAACGGCGCATTAGCACCGTCACCCTCCCCGCGGTCCGACCGACCATTTGTCGGGTTGTTCACCGGCGCATTGCGCCATCCTAAGACGACACGACACGCACGTGACGCGCTTCCGCCAGGAGCGTGATCACGTGCATGTCGATAAACATAAACAAACAAGCCTCCGTCGGATATATAATCCGACCGGCGGAGGCTTAAGGAGCCGATTCCACCGAAGTCAGCCAGAACAATACGTTCACAGGTTGTTCCGGATCCCGTCCTCTTTCTGCCGAAGAACCGAGGCGGTGTGTTCGCCGCCCCAGCTGCGTGTTCGCAGCCGCACTTACATCCTGACTTGTCGAGGAACCGAGACGGTGCATACGCCGTTCCAGCTGCGTGTTCGTAGCCACACTCGAATTCCTACCTTCTGCCGAGGAACCGAGACGGTGTATTTGCCGTCCCAGCTGCGTGTTCGCAGCCGCACTCACCATCCTCTCCTGGGACGGGATACTACCATCTCCACCGGGAGTTCCCGGTTCCCAGCCGGCCTCCTACCGACGACATCCGGCCCGACAAGTCCGGGGTGGCGACTTCGCCGTCTCTACCGAGCATTCTCGGTCAAGTCTCGGCCGCATGATCTCGCTCCGAATTATCATTGTCTAAAAAAGGGACACCGGGTCTCTCGCGTCACCGCGCCAAGGTTGCATGCGAGCAACCACGCGAGCGAAATTTAGTTTATAAGGATCCGGGGGGAGAAGCGAACTTCAACAGGAGAGTCAACGGGTAAAAGAGTGGCGACTTCGCCGTCTCCGCCGTGCGTTCTCGGCCCCGACTCTCCTGACAAGGAAAACGTCACCGAGAGCGCACCGACCGTTCGCTTTTCATCGCGCCGCACTTCTCTGCGAACTACCGGTGTCGTAGTCTCCACGGGAAACAGACGACACTGCAGGAACGGTGCCCGATACCGCGGGTACCTCCTGATTGTCATACCGTTCCAACTCCGTGGGGCCTCTGGGCTCGGAGAGTGCCTCCGTTTCTTGTGCCACCTGCGCGCGGCCACCGACTGCACTCTCTGCGGCAATTAAAAGACATCGCGGAAAGTATCGCGGAGATTTAAACCATCTAGCAGCGATCACACCAGCCGTACGCGTCAAAACACCGCGCCCGCTCTCCGCGACTCGTCCGACCATCACTCGCGGGACAACCATACACATCGCTCCCTGACTCACCGAACCGCGTCCGTCTTACCGCGCCGCCGTCTCACCGTGAAACTCCAAAATCAGCTGTTCCGTCAAAACACACGCGCATCTATCGATATCAACAACCGCTGCAAAACTGTTTAAAGTATCAAACCAACATTCGCTCATCTGTTGTAACCCAGACCGATAAATAAATCTATTGTTATTATTAACGGAAGACTCTCTCCTAATTCTGAAACGAACCTGGAAATCCGGCGAGCCATTCAAGGGCCGTGTCCGATTCTCTCTCACTGTACCAAAAGACGTTCCCGCCGCGATCTAGACGAATAGATCCGCGCCGGATTTACCGGTAATGGAGCAGGAACGTCGCAACTCCACCAAGAGTATTCTTGCCAAGAGATCCTCTCGAATATGCCGTTTAACCGGCGTTAAACTGTAGGTCCCATATTCCTATATATAATCAATATGCGGGCAATAGGACTGAGGATGGATATATCAGGTCGTCAAGGATGAAATTTGTAGAGAAAAAGGCAAAGTTGGTTGATAACTTACAAATATAAGGAATTATTTTATTCATCAAAGTATGAACCCATATTGTCTATACACTTTTGCCATTTAAGCGGCAGGTTGTTCAGGCCAATGATATGAAACCCTGGCGGACGAAAGTCAATGAATTCCTGGAAGGCCAGTTTTACAGCATTGTCGGAATTAAATTGTTATCCTATTAAAAAGTTGTCCAAATTACGGAAGTAATGGTAATCAGTGGGGGCTAGGTCTGGTGAGTATGGAGGATGATAGAGAAGTTCCAACTCCAATTCCTGTAGTTTTGCCACAATCATTTGTGCAGTGTGTGGTCTAGTGTTATCATGCAATAAGATAGGAGTCGATTTTCTTGACCAATCTAGGCTGTTTTTCTTTAAATTTTTGCATCATTTCGTCCAATTGGTTGCAATATATTTCTGCTGTAAACGATAAGCCAGGTTTCATGAAATCATAATGGATCACACCTGTGCTAGACCACCAAACATTCACCATCAGCTTCTTTTCATAAATATTGCGCTTTGGAGTGTGTTTTGGTGATTCATCCTTGTCCAGCCACTGTGCTGAACGTTTGCGATTGTCACATTGGATCCATTTCTCATCACAAGTGATAATTCGATTAAAAAATAGATCAGATTTGTGACGAGAAAGCAACATCAAGCTTCCAAATGCTTTTGTTTCTGCTTTTCATTCAGTTCGTGTGGAACCCACTTATCCAACTTTTTCACTTTACCGATTTGAGCTAGTATTGTTTGTTTGCTAATACGAAACTTCAACGATAATTCATAGGCACTCTGAGATGGGTTAGACTCAACGATGACCTTTAGTTCGTCATTGTTGACCTTTGATTCTGGGCGACCGCGTAGCTCATTTGTGAGGTCAAAGTTACCTGTGCGAAATTCGGCGAACCAATTTGATACTGTCTGCTGCGTAGTAACACTAGAGCCAAATACACTATTAATGTTTCGCAGTCTGCGATGTCGTAGTTCCACGTAAGAACTCATACTTCATAATAGTGCGGATATCCGACCGTTCCATTTTCAACAAAATTAATTTTTAAAAAAAGGTTTTAATATTTTTTAGAGCTTATGATGATTTTTTTAAATAGGCGAGATATGTAACTTTCCAACAAAAAAAAATACAGAACGGTAATATATTAAGCCAATGTCAAATAATAAGCTGTTACATTTGGCAATATTATTAATCACAAATTTCATCCTTGCCAACCTAATAGATATATATTGTTACGTCCTGGGTATCTCAGAAACAATGAACTCCATTTTTTATATATATACATTTGGGAAGCAGACGGACTCCGGGCAAGAGCTATTGTAAAAACGATAAGGTTACGATGGCTCGCCGCTAAACGCATATGTAACGCGTATGTAACGCTAAACGCCGTATGTTTCCAAACGCGTTTGTCACTCTATCCGCATTCCTTTTTTTTATGATCGTGAAACAAACAAACTTGGACAAGCGCTGTTGTAAAATGATACGACTACACGCCGCCCAAATGCGTCACGAGCCTCCCAATGCGTCTGCGATCTTATCTGCCTTTGTATATAATCGGTAGAGGAAAGGCTCTTTGATGGGATTAGGTTCTTAGGATTATTTATGACATCCAGATGGTATTAGGAATTTTCCACAGTAACCATTCTTCACGCAACCTGCTCTCATTGGCGATCGTCATCCACCCCCAAAAATCTTCCCTATATAAGGCTCACTCTCTTGCCGCGAGCACTCTTACTCTTGGCCCGCTAAACCACCGTCACGAATCATCGTTTGCGATCCTTTCACGGCTTCTACCACGACTTCGGCTTTGTTACCCAGATCGCGATCACTCCGGTGCCACCAGTTTGGTAAAACCTTCGGTGCGTGACTCGGCATTTCTTATAGATATTCGTTTAGATACTCCGCAAGTAGTCCAAATGTCAGAATCGAATAATACTCGTTTTAGCCATCGTGGATGCAAAGTACCGTGAGTGCTACCATCCAGACGACCCGACGACCCGAGTCACGAGACGAGAACCAGCTATCCGAAAAGGTTTGCGTACCAACAATCAAATATGAATAAATACCCAGCACCGTTTATACTCGTTCAAGTTATCTCCATTTTCTTCGCATATTAATACCTCCCCGTATCATAGTGAATACCCTGCGTGGAGAGGATAGGCTTGAGGCCCTCAGGCTAGCGCATAGAGACATAGTCGAGGCTAGCGACGACACGCTAGCAGCACAACTTAGGGCCTTTTCCGAACTCCTGACCCCAGATAGGAATTCCCCCAACCACAAAGCCCTTCTGACGGGAATATCTCGTCAACACCTCCCCGTTCCCTTCTCGCACCTTCCTATTTGCCAGATTCCAATTATCAACTACCAACCCCTTCTATACTACCCTGTCGCGACTCTCCTTTACCGTACTACTGGACTTCACCTCCCCCTTCACCCCCATGTTACCTTAACTCACCTTCACGTTCCCCCACACCAGACCCACGGATCCCAGATTCATATCCATCTCCGTACGATTCCTCTACTTCCCCTTCTGAACCACCTACTCCTAACTCCTTACTCTCCCCTTAAAACTCTCTCGGCAACATTCTGCGACACACACACACACACGCACACACACAAAATTGATTTTGTAACCCCGCCGTATATTATCTTGTATTGTAACTTCACCGCTCATTTAATATTGCAATTTCATCCGTTTGTCAGATAATAAATATCGAAATTGTCACTTTAATTTTCCCACTTTATTTAATATTCTTGCCATCGCGCGTTCACTGCACTTTCCTTAATTATTCCGCTCGCGGTCCCATCCCAGGTAAAGGGTTTCAGTACCTTGACCTAAATTAGGACCATCCTGCGTACGCTCGCGTCAGAGTAAAGTGACCCTTCCGGTCTCTGACCTGCACCGCCGGCATACAGGTACATTTGGGACTCGCGTTTGCGCGTGAGGTCGTTGCGTTCTTTTCCAGGACCTAACAATATGCCTAAATCTTAAATTTTATTTTAAGCCCCTTAAAATTCAAATTAGTGACATAATCGAATCGAATCCATAATTGCACACTAATTATACATTACACACTAGATATACTCTTATAATTTAAGGCAATTATAACGACAATTTATTATTTGAGGCAATAATTAATAAGAACTTTAAATTTATTGAATACACATGTACACCCATGACTACATATTGGGTGTACAAGTATTACAAATTTTCAATTGATGGCAAAAGTTGTATTACTGACATTATGTTGAAGTTGGTGTAACGATGCATCCCCCCGGCGAACACCGCGGCCGATCGACCATCCGTCGGCCGCAAAACGGCGCTCAGCGCCAATAAACAATCTTCACGCGCGGCGCATACATCCGACATGTGCATACGTAGGCAACAACAATTGTTGTTGCCAAACACGCACGTGTCGGAAAACCGTAGCAAAAGCTGTATAAAAGACCGCTCCGCCGCGATACGGCCACCTGATTCCACTGGAGTCACCCGGATCGAAAAATCGAAGCTGCTCCTAATCCGGTCCGCAGGTCGAGAGACCGCGATGGTGTGTACGCCGTCACTGCTGTGAGTTCGCAGCCGACTCGACATCCTTCCATCCGGTAAAGACCGAGGTAGTGCGTACGCTGTCTCTCCCGTGGAAGTCGCGGGCACCGGATTCCTAACCTCCATCTCGGGACGGTGTGTTCGCCCTCTCCACCGGGAGCTCCCGGCCTTCTTGCCCGTGACAGACCTGGGTATCGGCACGAATCGGGGTGATGTGTTCGCCGCCTCCGTGGAGTGTTTTCGACCTTGGCCACTCCACTCTCGTCATCGGGTCTTGCGGCTCCGGGGCATGCAAACGCCACGGAGTATTATTCCGCGTTTCGCGCCGCGAAATTAGAGACGACGCACGTCTCTTCGTCCGCACCTCACCGGGGGTATCGTCGACCGCCGCGAACCGCGAATATACCGTCGCCGGCTGCACGTCGGCCAGGCTTGCCTGGCCAAGTCCACCGTTTCCAGTAAAGAGGCACGATACCGCGTGCCCTCCGTTCCGGGATTCGGCCGACGCGAGCACTCCACGTGCAGCGATCACCGCGACTTGCGATACCGCGATTCGCACGTGCATTCCGCTGTCTTGCACTCCGATGCGAAACCGTCGAATTTAAAACGCCAACGGGCCAACACACGAACCGTCAACACCACGCGCTAGAGTCTAACACCGCGAGCGTTACCAAGCGCCTGCTCCAGATAGATTCCGCAAAAACTAGTACGCCGAATAATACCGACTAAGCCGTCGATATTACGTCACAAAGTAAACACGGGATTCCGTCGCCAATTCTGTCAGCGCAATGTTTACCGCAGAAAGACAGAGTTAAAGCGCGACCCGCTGATATTCGCTTGTACAAAACATCGTGGGAATAATTAAATAAACGGTTGTTATTTGGATACTCACCCACTCACTCACTCACTCGTTCACTCACACACACACGCATGCACAACGAAGAACGCCTAGACGAGCTACACCGGGACCACCGAACACCGAACACGGTCATCCGTGACACCGGACGACCACCCCACCGGCCTGGGTAGGGCGAACGTCCACCGACCGGCGGGGCGCAGGTCACATTGGCAATACCTGTACCTGAAAGGTGTATTTAAAACACAGCTTTAAAATAAAGTACATGTCATTTGACTGAAATGTAAATAACTATTATTTTTATCGCATTGAAAATGTCGAATTTTGTACCAGAAAAACGCCATTTGCGGGAAGTTTTACTTCATTATTCTTTTCTAAAAAAAAGTGCAGCTGAAAGTCATCGTTTGCTTGTGGAAACTTATAAACAACATGCTCCATCAGTAAACATGTATGAAAAATGGTTTAAACGATTCAGAAGCAATGATTTTGATTTGAATGTCAAGGAGCATGGAAAGCCACCAAAAAATTTGAAGATACACAATTGGAAGCATTACTCGACGAAGATGCATATCAAACAGAAAAAGTATTGGCAACAACATTAAATGTTATTCAACAATGCATTTCCTTATGTCTGCATGCAATGGGAATAGTTCAAAAGCAAGGAAGTTGGATGCCACACGTATTAAAGGAAAGAGACATTGTAAGAAGAAATACTATGTGCGAATTATTGTTGCAACGACAAAAGAAAGGGTTTTTTTCGGATTATTACTGGAGATAAAAAATGGAATTTACTACGACAATTCGCAAACCAGCATGGGTGAACCAAGTCTATCAACGCCAAGGTGAAACATCAGTGGCAGCAAGGTTATGTTCAGTATCTGGTGGGGAATGAAGGGTATGGTGTATTATGAGCTACTGCAACCGTCTGAAACTATCATTGATGAACAGTACCGACTACAATTAATACATTTGAACCGAGCTCTGAAGAAGAAGCGACCGAAATAGTGAAATAGACATGACAAAATAATTTTACAGCATGACAAGGCCAGACCACACGTTCATGAATCCGTCAAGAATTATCTAAAAGGTATGAACTGGGAGATTCTACCTTACCCGCCGTATTCACCAGTTATTGTTCCCTCAGATTACTATTTGTTCCGGTCCATGGGGTCGAACCTTTCTAGAGAACGGTTCAGTTTTTATGAAGAAGTTAAAAATTGGCTTGATAACTAGATCGCTTCATAATAACCAGACTTCTACCAACGTGGAATCCGTTTTTTGCCTGAAAGTTGGGCCAAGGTTGTGGTTTAAGATACAGCATACTTTGAATTAAGTAAAAATGATTTTTATGTTTCAAATCAGTGCGTTTTTTATCAAGAAATCCATAAAATCATACTTGTACACCCAATATATAGGCGTACAAATGAATAATCCACATTTTTCAGCTAATTCGAGATTTATTTTAAAAGAAAGTGCAACAAATTTTTCAACCAAAGTATTCGCCGTTGCTTTCTATAACTTTCATCTACTAATCATCTTTCAGGCAGCTGATGAATTAGTCATCTTTCAGGCAGCTGATGAATTCCATCTCGGAAAAATGTTGTGTCTTTGGACATGATAAAGTTGTCAAGCTATTTTCGGATCTCATCCACTAATTGGAAATGAGTATCGGACAAGGCGTGTTGCATCGACTGGAACAAGTGATAATCGGATGGAACAATATCTAGTAAATACGCCGGGTGCTGTGTCTCAGTCAAAATTTATTATGGTGTCTTTTGTCTTGAAAGCAATATGTGGTCTGGCGTTGTCATGCAACAATTTCACAGGACATTCTCCTTTGCTATACGAGTGTTTCTGTTCCAATTCTTGACTCAAGTGGATTAATTAGCGTTGGTAGTAGTCCGCAGTAACTGTTTTACACGATTCCAACAGCTCATAATAAAATACGCCCTTGATATCCTACCAATTGCAGAGCAGAACCTTCTTTCCGAAACTACTGGGCTTTGTGACCGATGTTAATGGTTCGCTGGGTTTTATCCTTGCCTTTCTGCGTTTCGGACTGTCATAGAGTATCCATTTCTCATCGCTTATAACGATTTTCAACAAGAAAGATTTTCGACGCTGCTTATTGAGAAGAGAAAAACACGCTGCCACTCATTGGTTTTTGTTGGCTTCTGTGAGTTCATGCGGAACTTATTTTTCTTCTTTTTGAATCTTACCCATCTCATGTAAGCGTTTGGAAACGGTTTGCTGCGTTACTTCTAAGTGCTTTGCAAGCTCTTTTTGCATTTGTGCCGAATTCTCAACGAGCAGTTGTTCCAAATCATAGTTGTCGCATTTTCGTGGACCTCCAGAACGTTGTTTGTCGATCAGACTAAAATCACCGCTTTTAACCGCTTTTGACATTTAAATCAAAATCATTGCTTCTGAATCGTTTAAACCACTTTCCACACATGCTTACTGATGGAGCATGTTCTTTGTAAGCTTCCACAAGCAAACGATGACTTTCAGCTGCACTTTTCATTAGAAAAGAATAATGAAGTAAAACTTCCCGCAAATGGCGTTTTTCTGGTACAAAATTCGACATTTTCAATGCAATAAAAATAATAGTTATTTACACTTCAGTCAAATAACATGTACTATGTTTTAAAGCCATGTTTTAAACACACCTTTCAGGTACATGTATTGCCAACTTCAACATAATGCCAGTAATTCAACTTTTGCCATCAATTGAAAATTCGTAAAGTCATACTTGTACATCCAACATGTAGTCATGGGTATACATGTATTCAATAAATTTCAAGTTCTTGTTAGTTATTGCCTCAAATCATAAGTTGTCGCTTTTTAAATCGCTTAAATCAAAATGTGCACACATTGAATGATACAACACCTTTGCAGAGAAAGGAACAAATCAATTCGTATGCTCTTGCAGCACTTTTTCCTTGTTGTAATTCATAAAGAATACAGCATCGTATGTATACCTTATCTATTGCCACGTTAGACTCTACTAAACTGTATACTTTTGAAAGTTATGTTGGGCCTTTCGCCATACTAAATATCATTTTTAATGGCTATATACCATCACTATATTACCGCAAAATAGCGGGAAAATTAATAGATTTTAAAATTAATTTCTTATCACTTTGCGGTCCGTCGACAGCATGACGCCGATGTTACGGTCCGTTAACAGCACTATGCCGTCGCGATCTGACAGCATTGGTTTTATCGATGAATCTAAACATATCATAAACATATGATATCATGATTTTAGATATCAACATTTGTATAAGAAAAAAAACAACCAAATAAGCGCGGCTAATTTCGTATTATGCCTTCGATAAGTTCAAATATCTTCGGTCAAGCGTCAAGCGTCTTCGGGTGGACCGCGGACTATAAAATGTTAAACTCATTCGCAAATAGCGGTTTTGAGACGAAACGCTTAGCTGAACACCGCATACAATTTTCAAAAGTTTCAACAAGACATTTTTAAATTACGCAAGACTACGTTACCGGCATTCAGTTAAAGAATTTGAAATAACATAGGATTACGTTACCGGTTTTCAGTTAAAGAATCTGAAATGACGTAAGACTAGGTTACCGGTTGCGAATGTGTTAACTACTTAACAACATTGGGATTATTCATTTGTACACCTGATATATATAGGTGGTTTGTTCAAAAAGTATCGCAAATTTTGAATTTCCGCGGGTTACGTATATTCGATTTTCGATTTTTTTGTGGCGTTGGTACTCATGACCCTCACTTATGCCGACAAGTTCGGCCATTTTGAATATTCAGTTTATCTTTGACAGCTGTTTTGCTTGGACGTGTTTTGGCTCGTCTTCGATTTTTGCCTATTTCAAAAAATGGATCAAAGAATCTGTATCAAATTTTGTGTGAAAAATAAAATTAAGTGCGCGGACGCATTCCGAATGTTGACTGTGGCATATGGCGAAGCTACCTTGGACCGAAGCAACGTTCATCGGTGCTACAAAATGTTCTCAGAGGGCCGAGAAGATGTGAACGACGAATAGCGTGCCGGACGCCCGAGCACGTCAACAACAAACGAAAACATTGATGAAGTGAAGAAAATAGTATTGGCCAATCGTCGAATCACCGTTAGAGAAGTTGCTGAAAATCTAAATATATCGATTGGCTAGAGCCATTCGATTTTTACTAATGATTTGGGCATGAGACGGGTCGCCGCGAAATTCGTACCAAAATGCTCAATTTCGACCAAAAACAGCATCGCATTAACATTGCTGGGGAGCTGTTGGACTCTGTCCGCGACGACCCAAATTTGCTCAAGATTTGCTCATAACTGGTGACGAATCATGGGTTTATGGTTATGACGTGGAAACCAAAGCTCAATCATCCCAATGGAAGCTGCCGCATGAGCCAAGACCGAAAAAAGCCAAGTTCGGTCGAATGTAAAGGTTTTGCTTACAGTTTTCTTCGATTGCAGGGGCGTGGTGAATCATGAGTTCTTGCCACAGAGTAGAACGGTCAATAACGAATATTACCTGCAAGTTATGCGCAATTTGCGCGAAGCAATCCGCCAGAAACACCCGGATATGTGGAAGAATAAAAATTGGCTTTTGCACCATGATAACGCCCCTGCTCACACATCGTTGCTTGTGCGCGAATTTTTGGCCAAAAACAACACACTAATGATGCCGCAGCCACCGTATTCCCCAGACCTGGCCCCCTGTGACTTTTTCTTGTTCCCGAAACTGAAGAGGCACATGAAAGGACGACGCTACGCTACGATTGAGGAGATAAAGACGGCATCGAAGGAGGAGCTGAACAAGATCACAAAAAATGATTTTTTGAAGTGCTTCGAGGATTGGAAAAAACGTTGGCACAAGTGTATAATATCTGATAGGGATTACTTTGAAGGAGACAAAATAGATATTCATGAATAAATAAATAATTTTTGAAAAAACACAAAATTCGCGATACTTTTTGAACAGACCTCGTATGTGCAATATTTTTCCGTCGCGTTTACGCGGGGGCGTTCGCTTATTGTTAGTAGAGTGTATCGTTTCGCATAACGGCTGGTGCGACAATCTTTCCTTTGATGTTCTGTTTTGCTGCATTTCTGACACGTCGTAGGTCTAACATTTTCTCGAGCGCACGGATATGTCGTCAGTCGACTGTTATATGGGAGTGCAGTTTCCCGATTATTATAGTGGTTAGTTAGTGCTTTTACCTTTCCTTCCTCCATTGCTCCGGCAATACCTTCAGCTAATGTAGTGGGAGCGCGTGATCGCACTATGGTTTGCAACTTCTCATTCAGACCAAGTTGAAAATTAATTAGTGCTTGAGATTTAATGTATTCGTGGATAGCTCTCTTTTCTGCCGGGGTATATATTGTACTGTCAGTGACTGACTCGTACAATTCTGTGGCTAGTTTATCGACTCTCTCTCCGTAGACTCGCGCTTCTTCTCCGGTCTTTTGCCGTAAGAAATTAAATTCGCGTTGCAAACGTGTAGTCAACCTTTTTCTCGAATAGCAGACCTCTAATATTTCCTTCAATTGTCGGTAAGTCGTTATATTTCGGTCCTCCATTTCCGTCATGGCCTGCCCTTTTAATTTTATACAGGTTATTGTCTTCGTTAATGCAATTTCTTCTGTAGGATGTTTTAGACCGTAAGCATAATTACAAACGTGCAGGAATTCCTTGAGACTCCCTTCACTTGAGCCATTAAAAGTCGGTATTAAGTACCTGGCCTCTTTTCTCCGCTGTCTATTGGTGTCGGTTACGAATGAATTCAATGCGATACTATCTTCCGAGAAAGGGTCATGTATATGTGTGTAGTCATACGTTCTGTCTTTGTTCCAGTGCCCCGTTGCAGTGGACCTTTGTAGATTGGTGAATCTTTCTGTGTTATTTTGTTGCAGTATATTAACCTTTTCATTTAGCTCGGTTACGTATATGGTGAGGTTTTGTATTTGACTTAATAAGGTCTCTACTAGAGAGTCCTGTTCCCTGTTGTCTCTTGGTAAAGAGTTCCCCTTCCCTGTTGTCTCTTGGTAAAGAGTTTCCTTCTACACTACGGTTTGTATGTTGCACGACGGTTGTTTGTAATCTATTGATTTCTTCGTCTATCGCGGGACCGTCAATAGGCGGTACATCTTGCTCTGTATGCCTGTCCATAGTTAAGCTATCAAGTAATTTGTTCAGGTCGAAAACGCTCTCGTCGTACGAAGTTAGAGAAAATTCTTCCCTGCCTGACACGTAATAGTACTGTTACTTGGCAAGTTTCTTTGTGTTCTATCGCGTGGAGCTACATTTGGTAATATACTGTCATCGATTTGACTAAACGGGAATTCGCTTTCAGTCACAATGTGTATCGGGGTAACAATTCTTCTTCATTTGAACTATCAAATACGGTTAACGCTGTAACGATGCATCCCCCCGACTATCCGTCAGCTGCAAAACGGCGCTCCGCGCCAACAAACTCACGCGCGGCGCACATATCCATCACGTGCACATGCCGGCAACAACAATTGTTGTTGCCAAACACGCACGTGGCGGAAAACCCGTACTAAGCACGGTATAAAAGACCGCTCCGCCGCGAGATCAACACCTGATTCCGCCGGAGTCAGCCGGATCGAAAGATCAAAACTGCTCCGGATCCCGATCCCCAGGTCGAGGGACAGCGACGGTGCGTACGCCGTCACCGCTGTGCGTTCGCAGCCAAATCGATATCTTTCCATCCGGATAAACCGAGGTAGTACGTACGCTGTCTCTCCCGTGTATGTCGCGGACACCGGACTCCTAAAATTCCATCTCGGGACAGTGTGTTCGCCGTCTCCACCGGGAGCTCCCGGCCGTCTTGCCCGTGACGGACTTGGCGATCGACACGAGTCGGGGCGGTGTGTTCGCCGCCTCTGTCGAGTGTCCTCGAACTCGGCCACTCCACTCTGGTCATTGGGTCTTGCGCCTCCGGGGCATGCGAACGCCCCGGAGTATCGTTCCGCGTGCCGCGCCGCGAATATAGAGACGACGCGCGTCTCTCCGTCCGCACCTCACCGGAAGTATCGTAACCGCCGCGACCCGCGAATTTACCGCCGCCGGCTGCACGTTGGCCAGGCTCGCCCGGCCGACTCCACCGTTCCTGTAAGGAGGCACGAGACCGCATGCTCTCCGCTCCGGGAGTCGACCGACGCGAACACTCCACGTGCAGCGATCACCGCAACCCGCGTACCGCGACCCGCGTACCGCGACACCGCGTATAGCAGGTGTAATCCGCCGTCTTGCACTCCGATGCGTAACCGCCGCGATCTTTAAAACACCGGGCCAACACGCAAACCGAAACGTTACCGCGCCGAAACAACAATACCGCGCCCGCTCACCGCTGACGCCGCGAGTACCTCCAAACGGCCGCCCTATTTAGATTCCGCGAAATACTGTTACGCCGAAACACAGGCTAAGCCGTCGATACCACGTCACAAAGTAAACACGGGATTCCGTCGCCGATACTGTCACTGCAATATTTACCTGCTTTAAAAGACAGGCTTAAAACACGGCCCGCCGCTAAGAACAAACTGTAAAGATAACGTGGGATAATTTAATAAACGGCTATTTTCCGGATATTCGCTCACTCACTCACTCGCTCACTCACTCGTCCACTCATACTCATACGCACACGCACACACAATAAGGACGCCTGAACATCCGGCGAGTTACGCTAGAGCCACCGCCACCGAACACGGTTGACCGTCGATACTGAACAACCACCCCACCGGCCGGGGTAGGGCGAACGTCCGCCGACCGGCGGGGCACGGGTCACCACAACGCGTCTTGTAATCCTTGTCGTATATTGCGCGGTGTTATTTATTACGTTATCGAGATTTTGCTTCACTAGTTCGGTTGGTTGTCTAAGTGTATTTGCCGTAGGCTCGCTAAATAGCCAGGATCTGTTTTTGCAAGAATTACGCGATATATTATTACTTTCGGACATTCAAGCAGACGGTTTGGCTTCTTGCTTGTGTAAGTATGTGTATACTATGTGTGTTAGACCTTGTGTGTGTTAGATGAGGACTTACATTAATAAGACGGGACGCATGTTGACGTGTCGCGCTATCGCATTCTCATACGGTTCGTTATCGGTGCTCCGATTGTCCGGTGTTACATTGCCTGGCGCTTGTCGTTGCGTTGAGGTAGGTCTTTTCCTACTGCTTTTGCTGCTTCGTCGCCTCCTTTGCTATCGTGGTTGTGTTGGTAGTCGTAGCTCCGACGTCCGTTCTTTCCGGGCTGCCACGTAGTTTTCTTTCTTCCCCCTTTCATTTTTATTATCCCAAGATTTGTTGCTCACCAGTCTCTGCTACTTGCGACTGTTTTTTCACAGAAACCTTCTCCTTGTTCTGTTGCAGGCTGTTGTTGGAAGGCGGATCCCACCGCTGCCACCAATTTGTTGCGTAAGTCGAGTCGACGCGAGTAGTGTGGGGTGCCCGTCACAGCGCGGTAGAACAGAAGGCGATGGTGACAATAAATTATCTCTCATTCGAAGATGAATTTGTGTTTATGTTTTCCGCCCGATACAGTATTTCTAGTGTGACCGACAGCGTTTCGGTACCCGAGAGCTGAGAGTCTAGAATCCCCTCCAGAGTTCGATCTCACGTCCCTTTTATCCTTTTCCTATGTCTCAATCAGAAGGGATAATTTTGATGTGTCAACGTCACTTGGGTGTGAACGCTGACCATCTTGATTTCGGTATTGCATTTGTCAGAATGCAGAATTGCATTTCTGCAAAGTGACGTTTCGTAATTGAGGTCGTGATTTGTTTACGGTGTGACGGCGCATTAGCACCTTCACCCTCCCCGCGGCCCGACCGACCATCCGTCGGGTCACTCATCGGCGCTTTGCGCCATCTCAATCGTCACGACACGCACGTGACGCGCTTCCGTCGAAAGCGTGATCACGTGCGTGTCAACAAACACAAACCCGGAGCCTCCGTCGGATATATATTCCGACCGGCGGAGGACTCGAGACCTGATTCCACCGGAGTCAGCCAAAGCGATACGTTTGCAGGCTACTCCGGATCCCGTCCTCCACGTTACCGAGGAACCGGGGTGGTGTGTTCGCCGCCTCAGCCGCATGTTTGCGGCAGCACTCAAATCCTTTTAGCCGGGGGACCGAGACGGTGTGTTCACCGTCTCAGCTGCGCGTTCGCAGCCGCACCCGACATCCTGCCCACATTGCCGAGGAACCGAGACGGTGTGTTCGCCGTCCCAGCTGCGTGTACGCAGCAGCACTCACTATCCTTGCCGGGACGACCCCGACTNACCGACGCGAAATATATATATTTTTACGGAAGATCAAACTCTCCTCTCTTTTCACCACCGAACCTGGATATCCGGCGAGCCATCCGAGGGCCGTCGACAAAGCTCTCGACCGTACCTGAGGACGTTCTCCCGCGAGTGGCGGGTGGGAACGTCGCAACGGCAATCGACATTTCTCATCGTTATGCTTACAACACTAACAAACATAGATCCCTCTCCCCAATTGTAGTAGTGGTCAATTTCTGTCTCCTACATCTTGAAGGTTGTTATTACCTTTTCCTTAAAACTCTATTGGGAAACTCTCCAACCTCTGCACATCTCCTTTTCACGAAAATTGTTCTCATTAGTAATCGTCATCTGCCACTCCCAAAATTCTTCCTATAAAAACTCAACTTTTTCTCTTGCCGCCTCCAACAGTATCTAGTAATGCCTCGTAGTATCTAGCAGTGCCTCGTAGTATCTAACAGTACCCCGCAGGTCTTTTAGCAATTTTGACAAACTGCTGAACTTGATAGTTCTCAGTAGTTCTTAGCATTCTCGAATTCTCATTCTCAGATTCTCAAATTAGAATCGTTTGACCAGAGCTATATTCTGCGTATTATTCACCATATTCGATCCACTTGTAATGTAAGTCTCTGTTTCATATTTATACATGATTTTTAATAATTTCACTCCAATCACCAATCTCACTTAACTCCTTAAAAACACACATACACAGCGTAATTATTATCTTCCTTGTATTATATAATGTTGCTATTTTCACCATAACAATATGTAAAATGTTCTCATTACGTTAAATCCGGTTGTATCACATTAAGTTACACGGATTACTTTTTACTTAATCTTACTTTAATCTTCATTTCTTATTTATATTATTCCAATAATGCTGATTTATAAAAGTTCGTTTGATGTTAAGCCATATTTCTCATTGTTTAACTTTAGCTAACAGTTTCATCTTTTAAATATTGTATCTTTTACAATGACTTTTCTCATCAATTTATCATTATTGTTAATCCATGTGAGAAACAAGTTATGTTATTAATAAACTGTTTTATTCAAAATGTCTTAAGGGGTTACACCACAGTAGAAATTTCAAAAAATCGATTCTTT
>NW_014554385.1:35087-70127 GCF_001313825.1 Dinoponera quadriceps | reverse complement strand
TGGTCGGTCGGGCCGCGGGGAGGATGACGGTGCTAATGCGCCGTCACAAAGCTTTAGGGTTGTCGACCGCTCGCGATAAAACTTCACGGATCCGATTAGCGGACGGGAAGGCCGCGAGCGTGTGTGAGTCAGTGCGTGTTGACATTGCGTTGCGAGGGGCAAGGCGGACGATCGCCGTGCACCTTTTACCGAGTCTCGCGGTACCGGCGATTTACGGGATCGATTTCTTGAGCGCGTTCGGTCTAGTTATCGATTTTACAAAAAACGACTGGACCTTTTTGGAGGATCCGACGATGCGATATCCGTTCGTGAACGAACTCGGGCAGGAAAGCGTGTGCTGCTGGATCTCGGAATTGTCGCAATTGGAGAGAGAGAAGGCGGAGCAGTTTATAGCGACTGCTCTACCGAGATTAACGGAATTTTCCGGCGTCATTTCGATCACAGAGCATAAAATTGACGTCGGAGAAAATACATCGTTTAGACAGCGATGTTATTTAGTGTCGCCCAAAGTGCAGGAGGCCATCCGGGGGAATGTAAATAAGATGTTGTCGGAAGGGACGATTGAGCCGTCATTTAGTGAATGGGCTAGTCCCATTGTTATGGTGAAGAAGCCCAACGGGAATAACCGGTTCCGTTTAGATTTTCGAAAGATAAACGGCGTATCAAAAAAAGACGGTACGCGTACCCGGTACCGAACATGACGGGCATATTGGATAAGTTACGGGCCGCCCGGTATATTTCCACGATCGACCTGAGCCAAGCAAACTATTAGATACCATTGGCGAAGGAAAGTCGCGAAATTACGGCGTTTTCTGTACCGGGGATGAGACACTACCATTTTACGCGAATGCCGTACGGATTATCGGGGGCTCCAGCTACCTTCCAACGATTACTCGACAAACTAATCGGTCCGGAAATGGAGCTCCATGCGTTCGCGTATTTAGATGATATCGTGGTAGTGACCTCGACCTTCGAACATCTCGAATGGCTGTCGCGCGTACTAACGAGAATTAGAGAGGCCGGATTAACCATCAATCCGGAGAAAAGTAAATTCTGTCGATCGGAGGTACAATATCTCGGTTTTTTGGTGCACCGTGAAAGATTGAAGGTCGACCCAGAAAAGATACAGCCGGTGGTGGAATACCCTGCGCCATCGAACAATAAGCAATTACGGCGTTTTTTGGGGATTGCGTCGTGGTACCGGTATTTCTTACAGCGATTCGCGACCATGAGTGAACCCTTGACCCGACTCCTGCGAAGGAGCAAGCGCTGGGAGTCAGGGAAAGAACAGAGAGACGCTTTCGAGGAGATTCGGTAGAGGATAACAACCGCTCCTGTGCTGTCGTGCCCGGATTTCGGGTCGCCCTTCACATTGCAGACGGACGCGAGTACCGTAGGATTGGGAGCGGTCCTAAAGCAAAATATTAAGGTCGCGGAGCACGTGATCGCGTACGCGAGTAAAGTCCTTACAGATGCCGAGAGAAAATATAATACTACTGAACTAGAGTGCCTTGCGGTAGTATGGTCGATAAAAAAATTTCGACCTTATCTGGAGGGGTACCGCTTTACCACTGTATATTATACACGTAATAACTGTATATTATACACGTAATAACCGACTATAGCAGCTTGCGTTGGCTTCACAATTTAAGTAACCCTTCGGATAGGCTTGCACGATGGGCGTTAGGATTATTGGAATACGATTTTGAGATAATACACCGCAAAGGGGCGTTACACCACGTCCCGGATGCGCTGTCGCAAATCCCAGAGAGCGACGACGAGATCCCGCTGGTGACGAACGCCGCGAGAATGGTGGACACCGACGATAATTGGTATCGCAAACGGTTCGGGGAGGTAAACGAGAACCCGGATCGTTTCACAATTTGGCGCATCGTCGATGAAAATTTATATTTCTTGCTTCCGAATCGGATCGTGTCGGAGTTAGTGGAAGATCTCGATCGGTGGAAGTTGGTGCTACCGCGGGAAATGCGCCGCGAAGCTGTCGAAGAGTCGCACGATCATGTGAAGGCCGGCCACTTGGGGGTCGAGAAGACATACCATCGGCGGGCCGTAAAATATTATTGGCCGAATATATTTTGGAACGTTGTCGGACACGTGCGCAAATGCGATACGTGTCAGAGGATTAAGGTCGAACAACGAGCCCCAGCTCGATTAATGGGAAGAAGGGTGCGAGAAAATTTTGGGATAACTTGGCGGCCGATATCATGCGCCCGTTGCCGCGGAGCAAGGCCGGTTACTTCTATCTTTTAATGATTCAGGATTCGTTTTCGAAGTGGGTAAAGTGCCGTATCTTGTGGGCCACGAACGGAAATCTCATACGGCGAGCGCTAGAAGATTTAGTGATATCGCGCTGGGGCACGCCGAGGATCCTCTTGACTGACAACGGTACCGAGTTCATTAATAAGACCATGGAGGAATTCGCGAGAGAGAACGGAATAGAACACGCGACCGTTCCCCCTTACCATCCTCAGGCCAACCCGGTCGAACGGGTAAATGGAATATTAACCCTTTGCACTCGAGCGGCGCCGATACGGCGCCCGGCCGATTTGAAGCGTCAACTCGAATGGCGCTGCTATGGCGCCCGTACTGTTTTCTGCGAAAATCGCTTAAATGGTGGCGTGAGCTTTTTTTGGGGCATGGAAACTTGCCTAATCAATTCCTACATTCTTTATAAACTAGAAAAGAACAAAAAAGGGGAAAGCCACTCACTCATTTACGATTTCTAAAAACACTTGTCAAACAATTGAGAGGATCATATCGCCAGCATCGTGAGCAAGCGTCGACGTCGCATACCGATGAAACCCGACTAAATGGGAAGCTTCACATAATACTAAAAGGGCCAAAAAGGGACTGCAAGGTTTGCTCTGACCGTAACACGCCTGGCGGTAGACGGGAAGTAACATATTATTGTGATACGTGTCCAGATAAACGTAGGATGCATCTTGGGCATTGTTTTACGAAATATCATACGAAAACAAATTACAGAGTGTAATATTTACTAAATTTTCTTGTATTGAATATAAAAATTAATGAATTGGTGAAATTTTATTATTTGTATACGTTTGTTTGAGTATAAATGATTTTAAAGTACCTGTAAAATGCTTCCCTAATTTAATCGAAATCGTCTCGAGTTGCTGGTTCGCGCGAGAGAAAAAGGCCTTGAGTGCAAAGGGTTAAAACTATGATCGTGGCGTACCCCGACAGAGACCATAGAGAATGGGACGAACATATGAGTAATTTTCAGTTTGCTTATAATACAGCACACCACTCTTCTATCGGAACTTCTCCAGCATTTTTAAATCTCAGCCAGGAATTGGAGCCCGCGAATTCGCTTTGTCGACGTCGGGAGGGCACGCCGATTATCGAGGCGGGCGATCCGGCCCAGTGGTCGGATTGTCAGTAAAAATTGATTCCGTTGCTTGCCTGCGTTAAAGATAACTTTGAGCAGGCTTATCAAGAGCAGTCCGCCTAATACAATTTGCCCAGACGACAGCCGCAATATAATATTGGTGTTGAAGTGACAGCGCGTGTTGTCGTCGGCCACTCAACACGTCGCCGCTAAATTGGTGCCCAAATTTCACAGTCCTTTCCGGATCGTAAAAATGCTATTGGCGACGATGGGTGAGTTGGCCGACCTTGTGGGCAAGAGTGTCGGTAAAGCGAACGTGAAAGACCTCAAGCCTTACATTCCGCCCGATTTGAACCCTGTTTAGGAGAAGCTAACAATATTGGACACCCAGCGTAAATGGGACCTCTCCGCCCCGGCCGACATCCGTTTTTCCAGCGGATCCAGCGGGAAGACCCGGGATTTTGAGTGGAGGTGGAGAACATATGGCGGACCCACCTCCGGAAGACCATCACCACGCGGGGCGCGGTGGTTAGTTCCCGGCGACCGGAGAGGTAAGAACGCAAACTGAAGAAGTTGTCGACACTCCGCTCACACGGAGTGCAGGGACGCTGGGTGTCTGGAGTGTGCTGGAGGATTTCCTGGCAGGCTTTCGGGTACAAGATTGGCGGAAAATAAAGCCTCGTCCGGAAAAGGAGCCCCGAGGGGCAAGCAGGAGCCCACCGCGGGAGAGGCAACAAGGTCCGATGGACCGGCTGTCGTCGGAGGGACCCCGGCTGCCGGCTGTTCGCGACCCCGTCGACCGGCGGCGGAGTCGGCGCCGCCCGCTTCGCCTCGTCGACCGCGGGAGTGCTGGAACTGCTGGAGCCGGCGGCATAACTACGCCGAGTGTTCGCGAGGTTGATTTTTGCTATCAATGTGGGCGGCCGGGGACCACGGTCAAAGACTGCCAGCGCTGTCGATGGGAGTGGCGAACACAGGGTCCCTACGTTCTCGAGAAGGGACACGTCCGCAGGGGGTCGCGTTGATCGGTGGTCTCCAGTTTTGTTATTATTTTATAGTTTTTTTATACATTTTTTTCTTCTTTCTTTATATTGTTTTTTTTTCTTTCGTTATTCTGTCTTTTCTTTTTTTTGATGCATGGACAGAGCTCATGACTCTTATTATTTTGTAAAACTTTTTTGTGCTGTCGTATAATGTAAAAAATGAAATAAAGTAGAGTCAGAATAGAAGAATGCCGGCTGGTGATTTTGCGCGGTCCTGTATTTCGCCTTTATCACGTAATCCAATTGGGGAGGCCTCTCCTCCCCGAAGGGGGGAAGGCAAATCGAGCGCGGTAGCGGGGAAGAGCACGCACGAGAAAAACTCGTTTTATTTTATTTCCGTGTATCAACCGCGGTAAAAGGTGGCCGTAGAAGAGAATGCGGCTGGACGGCCAAGGTCAATCCCGTGGACCGAGGCTTCCTCGATCCTCCCCGGGGGGGAAGAGTTGTGACGTGGCAGCTAGGAGCGCACGTCACAAGAGCAAGGGCCCTAGTGCGAATCGAGTGGTGCGGTGCCAAAAGCGCCGATAAAGAAATCAATTATTTTTTTTGTTTTTTTTGTGTTAGCGAGATAGCGGAGACCGCGCGCGGCGGGCACGCGGTAGCGGTGGAGGCGAGTTCCGCGTCCACAATGATATATAGTCCTGCTCCGGGTGGCGGCGAGAAGAGGTCAAAGTGACAATCGCCGGGTGAAGAAATCTAGGCCACCCGAGTCTCCCGCCGGACCCTATGACCTCGCCGCTCTCTGATCAGTGCCGACCGACTCGTTTCGTTTTGACGAGAACAATCGATCGGACAAACGAGAGCAAGGACCCGGATGAAACGGCTGGAACGAGACGCGGAGGGACGGGGAGATCTTCGCCCGGACGGATGGCCGGCGACGGATAGCGGGATGACCACTTTGCGATAAGAAAGGCGCAAGGTCCCGCGATACGGTCGCAGAGCAGGCAGAGACGGATCCCGCGGAAAGCGCGCTCAAGCATCCTATAGAACTACTGCGAGCATAATTGTTGCCGAATGACGTCCAGGGGAAAGAACAAGCGTAAACACGCGTCGAGAGAAAGCAACAACAGACGCGAGGTCCCGCGAGCACCCTTGAAACGCGTGATCCAGCCGACCGAACAAATCGGGGACCGCATGGCTTGGCGTGATAGATTCTTGAGGCGGCTGCTTCCAGCGTTACGTTACGAGTCCTGCTCGTCACTGTGCGACCCAACGGCAAGCCGACTGGACGAGCGAGCGAACAAGGGAGCACGCGAGCGACAGCGAGAGCCGCCTTGTCTTGGAGACGAAGTTCAGGAGAGGAGTGGCGAGCTGCCGGCGGTGGACGGGTGAGCGGAAACCATATAGAACCGCGGATAGAAGACTTAGAGTTGCGCGTAATTCCGAATAATTGCCGCCGCTTCTTGGCGGCATAGGCGCGAAGGGAGTACTGGGAATTAACTCGTAGGAGATCCGTAGCGCCCGAAGGGTAAGGTCGCACGGGCTTACAAGGTTTTGGAAGCCGCGTCGCAGGGGGCATGGCTCGAGAGAGGCTCGAACGTAGAGATTCCGCGGACTCAAGCGCAAGGTTCGGTCGCCTTCTCAAGTCAAAGGTCGCACAGTCCGCGTAGATGAGGAATCCAGGATACATGTATCGGGGCTTACGCGTTAGAATAAGTCCAGTAGTATGTGAGGATTGCTTTCGGCGACGGGTACGTTGGAGAGTACCGAATCGGCCGGGAGCAGAAACTACTGTCGGGAAAGACTCGGCTGGCGCCCAAGAAGAAACCCGGAGAGATTCGCGTAACTTAGTAGGACCAGAGAGCTCGTGAAAACGACGCGCGTATTTCGGCTGCCGTCAAAAGGCTTAGATCCGCCACCTCAAACATCTCGCGGAACACCTGAGGAGAGAGATCGCTCTCTTAGATCGTGTTGCGGAATCTCCCTGGGTACGGAAGCAAGCTGCCTGTTCGCGAAGGACACAGGCTAATTAAAATCGTTACATGCATGGCTAAGCAAAGCGTTAATTCTATCACAACATATGATCGCTATTCTGTAGAAGAAAGACATCTTCTGTATCACGTCGTGTAGAATTAAAGTGTTGTTATTCTGTTATTGTTAACCGGTCTCTCTAAGTCATTACCTCTCCCGGCTCCCTCGGACTAGTCCGCGAGTCTCGAGGAAGGAGCAAAAGAACCACGACGCTCTACCCTGCGGAATCGCAAAGGATTCGACTCTAGAGAAAGATACTTAAATTTGAGCTAGCCGAGGTTGATCCGCTGCCGCTTAAAAACGGGAGCGAAGAATCCCGCCACCGACGAGGACGCGAAAGGCGGTGGACACGGCGCATGTCAGGGCATCAAATACACATCCACAATTTCACTTCCGTAGTAGGTTTTGCGAAATTTTGCATACTGTGACGTGGCGGCTCGGAGCGCCCGTCCCAAAGGCGAATGCCCTATCGCAAGGCTAGTGGCGTGCTCATAGGAGCGCGCCGAATTCATGTTATTCGTTTTTTGTGTAGTTTGTTTTTTTTTTGAGTTAGCGAAGACCGCGCGCCGCGGGCGCGCGGTAGCGGTAGAGGCGAGCTCCGCGCCCCGACCGAGTGTACACCCCGCTCCAAGGGGGCGGCGAGAAGAGGAAGGAACGTCGACCGCCAAACGAAGGACCCTGCCGCCCTCCGCTCTGAGATGACCAACGAGGGGCCGCTGCCGACACCACCGGGGCTACCTCTTCGACCCCTCGACGACGGTAGGGCCGGCGAGCCGAGGTCGCGCTCAGGACAACGGAGCCCGAAGCCGCGGGACCGCGCCGGGAAAGATTCGGCTGCCGAAAAGGAAGGGGGAAGAGGTAGCGGCTCGTTACGACCTTGTCGGTTACAAAATTTTGAGTTAGTGAGAGTTATCGTTACCAACGAATGAGAGCTGTCGTCGAAACAGAGAGAGAGTTCCCGTTACCGTCTCACGTTGCCGTTTCGCGCTTTTGCTGCCATACCGGGAAAAACACGTGTGACCTTTGTAAAGGAGTCCCGGCGCTGAAAGACCCTTGGCGGTGACCAGAGAGAGAGAACGAGCAAGGGATGGAGAAAGAGCGAGCGAGAGAGCGAGAGATAGAGCGAGCGAGAGAGCAGGAGAGAGAGAGGATTACCGACGAGGACCAGCCGCCCGGGAGCCCGTAATTGTAAGGCCGCCTCACCGCATTCTATTATCTGTTAATTATTTTTTGTGATTGGGAATTATCGCGGCGTGCGAGGTCCCGGCCCCTTGGCTCGACGGCCGGTCAGTAAGCAAACGCGAGAAGCGGACGTCTCGGGTCCGCCGCGGCGTGGTAACGAGCGCGTTAAGTTGTATATAGTTGTCGCGGTTTGAAATAAAGAAAAACGGGCAAAATACAGGAAAGTGCTGTCGAAGTCGCGGTTCTTTTTCTTTTCTTTTTTTTTCTTTCCTTTCCCCTTTTTGCGCCGGTCGCCGACTGACGCCGGCGATCGTACGGAAATACCGGCCTCCGACTTAAATCACCCCGGAGCTGCCGGTCCCGATCGGGACGAACTCGGGTCGAGTGGCCGACGCGCGGACGGCGATGCCGACCGCGGAGCCCGTAATTAGTGGGTGCGATTCGCGCACCTGGCGCCCACACGGACTCGTGGAAGTCCGGATTTAGTTAGCGGCCCGAGGTTCACCCGTCGGCGTCGCACCGGCGACTCGGAGAGGCCGAGTCGCGAATAACGGTCGCAATACATATTGTATAGCAGAGCTATTCTGTTATTTTCAAAATCCAAATTCATATCGTCATATGAAAAAAATTCTGAATTTAAATATAATTTTACATTGCTAAGTTTGCAATGGTCGAATTTATAAACATCTGCTGTTGAGACGCTTCTTCGGCCCATTTAGAACACATAGATCACATATCGCGGTTTTTCCAATTGCGCTGCTGGTTTCACTGCCCATGAATTTTTCGTTGAAGTTTGCAATAAAGGAAATTAATATAGATCCCACGAGCGGAAACATACTTAGATACCGACCGCTCTCCAAAGTACGTAAAAGCGATAATTTGTTCAGATCATTCAATACCACATGCGGCATGCACCATTGTACCTTCAATAATGTGAGTTAAGGAATTTTGTATGTTGGTTGAGCGACAATATTATCGACATCGTTGCGCCCACGTATCAAAAATAATTCGTGATGTGCGTTTGTCACTATACGTTTGTAATCTTCGCAAAAATCTATAAACATATTCAGAGGCACGCAGAAATTGAAATTGCGTAAATTTTCGGTTAGACGTATCGCATTATTAGCTGAAAGAACATTCCATCCGGCATTCTGCAGTCTCTCGCTTCTTTCAGTCGTCAGTGATGCCTAATTTTTTATAGTGCTGGTGATTCCGTCATTTCTGTTTCTATCAATTTCTACATCATCAAGTTCGTTTCTAATTTTGCCAAACATAAACGCAATACAATTATTCACTAATTCACATCTCTATTGCTGATCTCCCCTGTCTTCATCAATATCTTCGACAATATGTCCTTCGTTGAAGAAAAAACTTTCACACGATAATGTATACAAATCTTGTTGTTGTATAAGTATTCGTATTTCGTCATTGTAACCGAATGTAATACTAGTGTACGGATTGTACGTATGAGTTTCAATTTTGACGATACGATCGTCGAAGATCGGTTCGTCACCGATAAACAAAATATCCAACACGTTTAATTGTTTTTCACAATGAAATCCAGCGAGCGTAGAAACGCGACGTTAGCCGTATTCAATTCCTCCTCTCAACTATTTCTCTTTTTGATCTACCGTCTTTGAGGTTATGTTGTTTTTGCCGTGTGACTTGACGAAATGTTGTCCTTCTCTTCCTGTTATAAACAAATCGTTTAAGATTACTAGCATTTCCGCAAATTTTTTTTTTCACCTTTGTCGTCGTGCGTATATGCAATCGCACTGTAATCTTTTCACCGCGAAAATTAATCAGTTTTCCATCCTGATCTGTAATGCGCATCATAAGATCGATAATGTTTCCCGTAATCACTGTCAGATAAATGATTTGTTGAAGAGACACCGACAGTTTATATCCTGGTGGAACGCGCGGCGCGAATTCGTGTATCGTATATACCGGTTCACTGTTGCTGTATGCTCCTGCAATAATATTACACCCTATGCGAATTATATTTATATTCATAATATTTACAGATTTGTCAGATATATACCATTTATTCGGCTCTAATACACGCGACGAGGAAAAACCCAATGACAATCCAATATTATTCCGCGTTGTGAAATTTACTCTATAAATACATTTTATTTCGCTCTTCATAGTATTTTCATTAGAGCGAATAATAAAGAAACGTACGTTCTTTTTTTCATTGTTATCGTCATCATCGTCGTTATCATCGTAATCATCAATATCGTTATTATTATTGTCAATAATATATTCCACAGATGTTTTGCGATCGCTCAATAAATGTGTATCTCTCACTTCAATTGTTTTTCATTATCATCATTGTTATTATTATTATTATTATTATTATTATTATTATTATTAATATTCTACTTAACTCGTTTTACATCATGTATGGTCTGTTTTTCAATGTATCGTGTTTCACTTTGTTTATCTTTTTGTAATTCTTCGCGCAAGATACGTACCTATAGCAGTTAGTTTATATGTTTCTTCGGGAATTATAATCATCTTATAGTCATGATCGAAGTAAAACTTATTATTTGTAATATTTACATTCGGTATTGTATTGTACGTTTCAAAATTCGTCAAGCCCAATTCGTATTCACAATCATTGAAATCTAATGCTGGGAAGAAATGTGCAGTAAGAATACTTTCCGTTCCGGTTAATGTAATAGTTAAAAATATGTTGAGCATATAATCAGAGAGTGTTCCAATCGAGCTCTCAAAGAAAACGTAAACACAATTGGTCGCAGTTACGTTGGTCGAATGTTTGATATGAATGTTTCTTGTACGCAATTATATAATTTCCAAGTTATCGTACTATTTCGCGTTGCGATCGAAGATTTCTGAAACTGTCAAAATATATCGCTCTGTTGTCTCTTATTGCACAGGCAACCCAGTGTGTACCTGGATTTATCGCATCATCAAGATTCACAATTACACTTTCACATCATCGCGCTCTCGACGGTAATGCGTCACGCATAAATACACCACGGAAGAACGGAATACGCATACGACGTACTGCACGATCCAATTTTTCATTTATCATAGCATCGGACAATGTTACATTAGGCGCAATTAACGTTTTGTTTCATGAATTTTTTTTCTAACATTCTTCTTTCCGACGCATCCTCTACCGTTTTTATATGGCGCCAAATAAAGGCTGCGACCTTCCATCGCGCGATTATGACGTTGTAATTCTTCCAGCTGACGACGAGCGGCCTTTCGATTGTTTACGACTTTTGCTACACCAGCGGCACCACCGATCATTGAACCAAGCGCACTGAATATGGGTAAAAAGGTAACAAGCCGCCGTGTTTCGCTATCGGAAGTATTCTCTTTCTCGTATTTTACCTCTTCCTTTTCACATCCAATTATGTTTTTGCTCTCATGGCTGCCCATGCAGCAATTGCGGCAATCTTCTCGCCGAGTTTCGAGTCACTCGCTTTACTACACGCACACGCTTTATAGATGAATATTCAATTCGAGCTGCGTGGCAGTCATTGAGTTAGTCACTCTTGCGAATGAGCAATATCGTGATTACGACACGCTGCGTCCAATGGGAATTCTTATCTTGCTCCCAGTGCGCGCGACAATAGTTTTTTTTTTTATCAAATGAGTATCGAGTCCGCAGAATTGATAGAATGGTATGCGTAACTTGAACGGAAAAAAATTACTTATCGCTCTGTTGAGCAGTCTGTCATCGCTAACTGAGAATTTCGCGTTCGACGACATTCGGTACAATTTTGATGAAGCGGTGGCGGCCCATCTATATGAGTTTTATGCTGTGGACAATTGTAATGTTCCATACATACGCGATATTGCTGCACCTTGGGATCCGCTTTGATGTGAAACGGAAGTTTGTCCCATAATTACTCTAAAAAAGTAGAATATTCATGCAATAGAACAATCTTTGGAATGTATTCCAATTGTTCGGCGTTCAATGTCACAATAGCCCGTTTGTTCGTGAGTAGAAAGAAAAATATTGTGTTACGCATGCCCGCGGGCAATGAACTCGCATACGAAATAACTTACTTGATTCTGAACGCTACGCGATTCATTTGCGTATAAATATTAGTATACATTAATACACCTCATCATTGTGTGTATGTGTGTGTGCGTAAGTGAGAAACAGGAAGATAGAAGAAGAAAGAACTATAAATATATGCGCATGCGCTGCACGTTATGAAATTTGTGTGACAACAACAAACAATAAGTGTGTTGAATCTCGATTATAAGATACGATTGTTACCAAATATGATCATTCAAAATATGCGTAGACATGGTCGTTTATTACCAAATTTGATACGTTGCGTCATCTGTGGTCCTTCCAATTATGGTAAAACGAATGCTTTGATAAGTTTACTGGAAAGTCCGCACGTTGTGCTTTTCGAAAACTTTTATATTTATGCGTAATTAATGCATCAACCGAAATATCAGTATCTTGAAAAATTATTCAATTCAATAAATGAAATTGAATATAATGCGTTCTCCGATAATTGTGACGTCATATTAACGAGCGAAATGCTCCCCGATTCGGTATTCGTGTGCGATGATGTAATCTGCGATAAGCAGGACACAATCAGAGAATATTTCGCTATGGGTCGACATTCGAGTATTGATTGTTTTATCTATGTCAAACATATGCTAAAATACCGAAGCATTTGATAAGCGACAATGCGAATTTACTACTACTCTTTCGACAAAATGGCCCCAACGTAAAACACATATATAATTATCACGTGAACATCGACATGTCGTACGAACAATTTTGCAAATTATGCCGTAAATGTTGGAGACGTAAATACAGTTTCGTTATAATAAATATGGATTGTGCATTGCGCAACGGTCGATATAGAAAAGGTTTTAATGATTTCGCCGTACTGAGATAACGAAAAAAATACATGTAGTTTTTTTAGTGACGTGTGAAACAATAATAATATGGAAAACTTAAATAGTGTCAAATCAAAGGATAATCTCCAAAAAATAGAAAATACTGTAAAACAAATCGCTAAAATGTGTGAGGTAATTCGTAAAAAACATAGAATGTTAAAGAGCGGTATCAGGGAAGAGGATATCGCATTGTAAAAACTATTTAAACCGATTGTCGAACCATTGAAACGCATTGTTGAACATACCAAACCGAAAATTATTTCAATTAATAAAATTAGCAGTGATGGCAATGAAGAAGACAATAAAAATGATGATGATGATGATGATGATGTATTCACCACACCGATTCCTGCACATTCGACGGAAAAAAGAAAACGATTAAATGTCGCATCATCATCATTGTACATCATTCATTAAGAGAACATCAACATACTGACTTGAGAGAGAGAAAACGACAAAAGACGAATGCGACCATAACACAATCTCTTGACATTATTCAAGAAACAGATACAAAAGAAAACATTGATTATAATGTATTATTGCAACAAAGTTATGAAATATCAGTCGATCATCTGGGTTCGTTAGGACAATAGTAAATAACAAGTCTTCTCAGTGATAATCGTGAAATTGATTATGTTTAAGGCGTATATATCAATAATAAAAGAGATATGATGCTTGGTGATAAACAATTCAATATATCCGGATGATTACATCATTTTAAATGGTACTGAGTACGTGGGAATATCAGGTCTATACGAATTATTATTCAACTCCCTGATGAAACGATCTTCACCGATAACGATAAACAAAAATACAAAAATATAATTTTGAGAACAACATTCACAGACGCAAACACAGAGATTTATATCCTTTATTACCCTTATCTCGATTATGGGTAATAAAGGATATAAATATAAACACATCATCGCGACACTCATAAAACACACGGGAGCAGGCAAACGAATAACAAATACTGTGAATTCATTGAATACATTACCGATTGAATCAACAATGAAATTATCAAATGTATTACCTATTCAACCAACAATGAAGTTAACTGACAATAAAATAGAATATACTCATTGGGATGATGCGAACGAATTGGTAGAACGTTTAAGCTTACTCGACGTGTCTCGTCGAGCAGGCAACAATGCTTACGACAACGAGATCTTATTGATATTCGAGGAGCTCCGCGAAGCTGGATTTATTGTCAATTAGATAACTCATAGGAATACACGTATCAGAATGTCGGTGAATAAATTCGGCGCTCCTCTGGAACAACATGGTAATGGCAACAATGAGAGTGAAATTCGTGACAATCTATATACTTTGCGATCATACGTTCGCAATAACACGCTCAGTTTTGACACGGATCTTCATTATAAAGCGAGAAAACATAAAATACAAAATTTAGCCGCTCCAGAACTGGATACTGACGGGATTAATAAACATTATATTGATAACGCATTGCATGCGATAAGGGACAAAATCGATACATCACTGCCAGTTGTGAAAAAATACATTGATGAAAGTAAAGGAAAAATGAAAGGTGTCATCACAGATCTAACGAAAAAAATAAAGAAACTGATCGAAGATGTAAAAGTGATGTAGTTTCATGTAACATAACTTCGCCATTATCAAATGAAAGTAAAGTAAAGTACAAGGTGTCATTGCGGATCTGACGAATAAAATCGACAGAATTTCAATCAACGTTACCTCCTTATTATCTAATGAAAATAAATTATACTGCGTCATCACAGATCTGATGAATAGAATAAACGAAATGTTCGAAATTTTAAACAAAGATGTCATCTCAGATCTGACGAATAAAATTAACACCATTTCAATAACGATAATCTCGTTATTGTTGAATGAAAATAATACGCAAGATATCACGGATCTAATGAATAAAATTGAGAATATTTCGATCAACATTATTTCAAATGAAAATAATATACAAAGTATTATCACGGATAGAATGATTAAAATAACTAAAATAAGTGAAGGAATAGAAGTTATAAAACAATCGGAGACGAAAGAAAGAGAGAACAATAACGATACAGTGTCACAACTAATGAAACCAATGGATCCAATAAACAATGATAATGCAACAACAGCAATACAACCAATCGATCTGACAGAAAAATAAACAAAGTACTCAAGGAAATACAAAGTGATTAAACAGATAAAGCGAAAAAAGAATAGTGGAGAATAACAGTGAAAAAAAATACACTTTGACAAGTGTGTAAAATAAACATTGGAGAAGAGAAAAATGAATAATGAAAAACGACAACTTGTTAAGGAATTACATACACCAGCGCGACGAAATTTTTCACAACGTCACGTTGTGGTTTGTGATTACGACGATCTCAGGCAAGCAGATGTAGTTGAAATGCGTCCGTATGCGCGATATAACTAGGACATAATTATATATTAACAGTAATCGATGTATTAAGTAAATACGCGTGAGCATTACCTTTGAGAAATAAAAGTGGAAATGAAATTGTTACGGCAATATCTTCAATATTACGAAATAGACATCCGAAAAATTTGTAGACGGTCGAAGGAAATGAATTTTATAACAGTGCTGTACAAACAATTAAAAAAAAATGATATAAATCACTATTCAACGCATTCGGTGATGTTCAAAATTCTAATTGAATTCAAATGGAAATCGTTAATGTTATCATGCTCATCATGTGAGCCGAGCATGATGCGGCAAACGATCGCTAAACAATAACACGCGGATTGCTAACAACAATACAAGTAAATATGGAACACGCGTGTCTCATCACGTGTTCGGGTATAAGAACACTTAATTCTCATGTTGGATCAAAAAACATTGCCACAGTTGAATATGTTCAAAAAGGCTTCGTCCGATCGAAGGTCGATCAATTTATTCGTTCCGCTTGGAAAAAAAAACGAACGGATATCGGTATATAAACTGGGTGCATTGAGAGCACCGAGAGACCGTTGAAGAAACGTTAAGCGAACTCTTAGCGAGAGAGATTTTTCGAATCGAAATTAGAACACGCTGTTCGGTTCTAATTTTTCGCGTATCTCAGCTCGCTACGGGTCGACCGTCCGTGCAAGATATCAATCTCACGTCTTTCTTCATCTCGTTACGAGACATCTTTCGCGGCCTCGTGACTACTTCGCGAGTGATTGTCGGTTTATCATTTAATCATAATTGTCATTTTTGAACGTTGTGATCGTCGACTAGAATCGTGTTGCGTCTTGTAATCGCGGTTGCGCGTGGCACACGAAAAGGAAGAACATCATCACGCCTCGCATTGTAAAGGACAGATCGCCATTTTGTCGCGACAGAAGAATAAACCATTGCACAACCGCAGCTCGATTTCAAAGAATTTCAATCACCACACCGATCCTTCCTTGCATTCCGTGCCCTACGCTGGACGGATCCAGCGGAGCATTGGGTCACGCGGGAAAGTGAGTGCATTCGCTCACAAACAGGTGATAAAAGCATCTGTAATATAAAGATTCAATCGTACATTAAAAAATAACATGTGGAAAGCCTTTATATTTAACGGTTTATATATTAGGTGGTAAACTTAGTTCCTGCGGCTCACAGTTAGATGACGTTAGTTGCAGGTGTAATTTATTTTGACATCTGAAATTGGCTGCATTTTAGAGGTTAGACATTTGTCAATAAAATTCTGTGCAAAGAGATTCATTTAAGCGAGCAGTGCTATTTTTTCTTTTGATTAAATATGGAACGCCATAAATTGTTTTTTCGACATGTGCTGCTTTATTACTTTGACTTGAAAAAAACTGCAGCTGCAGCTCATAAATTGCTTTTCGAAGCTTATGGCAATTATGCTCCATCGGAAAGAACATGCCAAGTATGGTTTCAGCGATTTAAGATTGGTGATTTTGATATCAATGATAAAGAACGCTCAGGCCAACCGAAAAAGTTTGAAGACACCGATTTGCAGGCATTAATGGACGAAAACTCTACTCAAACGCTCCAAGAATTGTCTGCAGCATTAAATGTTACTCCGATGGCTGTTTCCAAACGTCTACATGCAATAGGAAAAATTCAAAAGGAGGGAAAATGGGTACCACACGAATTAACCGCAAATGCCATTGCGAATCGCTTAAACATCTCTATTTCTCTGCTCGCCAGGCAGAAAAAGAAGAGTTTTTTGTGGCGCATAGTGACTGGCGATGAAAAATGAATATACTTCGATAATCCTAAACAAAGAAAATCATGGGTAAACCCTGGCCAACCATCGACATCCACACCAAAGAGAAATATTCATGGCCACAAAGCAATGCTTTGCATTTGATGGGATATGCACGGCGTTGTTTATTATGAGCTATTGAGACCGAACGAAAGTATCACGGGGGATCGATATCAATCACAATTAAACCGTCTGAATGAAGCATTGTTGGAAAAAAGGCCAGTAGTAGCCAGCAATCGACGTAAAGTCATGCTTTTGCACGACAACGCTTGACCACACGTTGCCAAAGCCGTCAAAGAAACACTGATGCAGCTCGAGTGGGAAGTTCTCCCGCACCCAGCGTATTCACCAGACTTAGCTCCTTCGGACTATTACTTGTTCCGGTCGATTCAGCACGGCTTGGTGGATACACACTTCAGAAATTACGAGGATGTGCAAAAATGGATCGACGAATGGATTGCATCAAAAGACCAATCGTTCTATCGTCGCGGAATTTACGCGTTGCCCGAAAGATGGAAAAAATGTATAGCTAGCGAGGGAAAATACTTCGATTAATGTATTTTTTGCTTTTGATGTCGAAATAAATAAGTTTTTTAAACAAAAAACCGCAGGAACTAAGTTTACCACCTAATAAATGGATTGAAATATTGTCACAATTATTATCGGATTACAATCAACATATACATCGAACAATTAATATACGACCGATAGATGTAACATCTGTCGTTGCTAAAAAAAACTCTTATCCACTGTATACAGTCGTATAAAAATTGCCCCATCAGCGAAATTTCAACTCAACGATCCGGTGCGTGTGAGCAAATTCAAAACGATATTTGAAAGAGGATATACACCTAATTGGTCCATCGAAATCTTTTGCATCGCTAAGATACAACGGACCAATACTGTAACGTATCTTCTGAAAGATTATGATGTGATAACAAGCGGTTTTTACGAGTACGAATTACAACGAGTCGTCAATCCAAATGTTTATTTAATAGAAAAGATATTGCGCAAACGAGAAAACAAAATTGATGTGAAATTATTAGGAATGGACAGTTCGCACAATTCATGGATACCAAAAATTACTACACTGTAATTTATTACACAACGCCTCACACACACACATGACGCATTGTGTAGCATTTTACGCATGTGTTAAAAATAACCACAAGGCCGTCCAATTCATCGTCAGTGATCAGAATTATCATCACCATTGTCTTATCGTTGTTTTATCGTTTCCCGACTTCGGATGCATCCGGTCGTATTCACGGTGGTGTGTGGTGCATTGTTATCGTTACAATCGTGGGAGAATTCAACGATGTGGAAGTGGCACTGGAATATTTACGAAAATATGGTTATTTTAAAACCGACACATTATCAATGTTATCGAGAAATATGGAACAAGCCTTACGTCACGCTTTCGGATTATTTCAAGAATATTATCAAATACCTGGACAAGGTGAACTGAATAAATCACATTACACAAAATGCGCGAACCGCGATGCGGTCTCCCAGATCTTTCGGATCAGACGGATCGATTCAAAAACAATATCTGTCCAAAAAATCATCTTACATGGAATTTTCATTTCGCCGAAGAAGAAACTATGAAAGTAACGCAGGCCGCAGGTTCGATTTATGAGCAGCAAATTCATCACTACCTTTTAAACGCGTATCTCTAAATCCCAACATACTGATATCGTTTCGTGAGGACCTTTACACGAATATTGAAAAGAAAAATTTTGAAATTTGTCCGAGCCCTTTAGACGGTCCCGGTGGTGTATTCGCTCACGCATTTTTCCCACCGGAGATAAGGATTACGTCACGGAGGTGTGCGTATAAATAGAGCAGAACCGTGGCATATTCATTTTAGTAAAAATCCTTCACGCACACACAGCCTGTTGTAACAGCATGTACGTAATCGCGCATGAAACCAACCACACATTAGGTTTGCGTCATACTGAACACAAAGATGCGATTATGTTCGCGATGGCGACCAGCGAAATCAATTTTCCCATTACATTGAGCTTAAATGACATTCTTCATATTCGATATCTATATGGTACTAATTACCATGGTTCTACAACGACAATACTGCCCATCACCACCATAGCCGTTGTAACCATAACAACAACATCGAGAAATATCAATCACGATCCGTGCGCTTTACGAGACGCTGATATAATATTAATCATAAACAATCGACTGTATATTGCACATAAAAAAAGTACATATGGCCGATTAATATCAATGAAAATATCTATGAAAACCCGATCGTAATATCAGACTACATGCACTTTCTCCCTTACAATTTCACACACTTAACAGCTGCATATCCGAAACCTACGGGCAACCTGGGGATATTTGCAGATAATATCATATACGTGGTGTCATTTCCTAGTTATGAATTAATCCAAAAACTTTTGTTCAACGATTTCGGTCTTCCACTTACGGCTAAAATCAATACCGCATTAAACACCAACAAAAGACAGAGCTTTGTTATGTACAACGATCACATAGTCGGAGAAATAGACGATTGTTCAACACGAATCATGAATTATCGTTCAATTGACGAGATATACCGACCGGAATAAAAACCGCATATCGATATACCGACGGTAATTTATACTTCGTTAAAAATCATTACTATCACAAATTTAACGATTTTATCAAACTTGTTACGGCTACTGCTAAGTTCGACCTGCAGATCGTAGATATTACTTGTCCACAAGACAGTTTGTTAAAACAATTATGAGATCTACTTAGTCGATTGATCCAAATCGACTCCTTCGCAACAGCAACGAGAAAAGAAGAAGAGTGGGAAAAACAATAATGTAAGAAAGAGAGAGAGAGAGAGAGAGAGGAAGAAGGAAAGAGAGAGAAAAATACAACGAACAAAAAGGATCACGATTCTCCAATAGCTTGATTGAATCTCCGCATAATTTATCTTCTTTCATTCCCGTCTTAACCACGAAAGATCACGCATTATAATGTATGTGTTAATCGACAACGAACGTTCCCCCTCTTTTTCTGCCATCCGCCACCAGTCCAACGGTGAGATGACCGACACGAGGAAACGAAAATCATCCGACGACGACGGTTTAACTGAAGCATCAACATCCGTTATAAATAACAACGGTGGTCAGTCACAAAACAAAAAAATTAATAACAACAAATGGAAAGAGTGAATATTATTGTTATCGTTATTAAAATACTTTTACTCACTTGTCAAGTTACATTATTAGTACTACTACCATTTTTTTCACTAGAAATGATGAAAACACAAATATTCCGGTTCGAATCTTAACGAGGAAATATCTATTGACGAAAACGGGTTACAAATTCATCGAAATACGAATCGCAGCAACACTTCCATCCCATGTAAGTGTCGTTATAGGTGATAATTACGGCAAGGAAATCCCTCTCTCAGCAACCATATGGAAAAACTTTCTCGCGCAAGAATCAAACGTGATATCTAGTCTACGAAACAGTGACAACAATGCGGGAGGAAGAGATTTCCCAAACGATATTTACATCGAAAATCTAACGCTGCACTTCAGAGAAATCAATAATCTACCAATACTAACACTGAAAACGTTCACAACTCGTCGCCTGTCCATGTTATAAGCCACTGTTATCAATATATACAAACTCAAGCACTGTATCAACCGTATCATCAGCTCACAATGTTCAATTACTAATAAGGTCGATGCGAAATTCCGACGATTTCTCGATGTTGCTCGTGCAGTATCCGATAATGCGAATATCACTAAAGCAATATTCAATAGTGACTCTTTTGATCAAAACAATATAATAGATTGCGAACTTGTCGCATTGATTTTCAACAAATAAGAAAGTAAATATTAAAGATTTTTTAACCAATAAGCAATTTCTTTTTTATCCTCTACGCGCGCAATGATTCACACACACACACACATACACACACACACACACACACACAAATAAATATACATACATTATTTTATATCTCTCTTTATTATTTCTTTTAACACACATAAACAATAGATTATTACCCTTTTTTTCTCAATTATCGAGAAATTTAACTTGTTCATTCTTTCGAACGACCCCGGGCAATGCCTTCAATTCATCCGCTATTTCATCCAACAAACGCCTCAGGAGTAGAATCTTGAGTTCGCTGCTCTAACTTAGAAATTGAGTTCTCATTTTTGCATATTTCTACCAAATGCGAGGCCCCGTCTTAAAATATCTTTAGTATCGTAAATTTGAAGACGAACGAGCTCGGAACTCCTCTCACCCAGTGATTTCACCGTGAGCACGCGTAGATCCTCCACTTTCGTGATAAATTGTTGCACGCATTCCCGCGTGATCTCGCGACAAACAATACATCCAACCGTCCACAACCTCCATCAACAACCTCCGTCGCTTCCCGCTCGTCCTCAAAAACCATGATAATGATCATCGGCGCCGTCGTACCACCACCACCGCTTCCACCCTTATCATCGACAGACGCGACTCGATTAGTAGCAGCAGTCTCTACGAGTTTCGACACATATTTCTTGTAATAATGAATCCAATCGTAAAAACTGTCCTCCGAGTGAATCCCATTAATGTAAGAGGCCAGATACAATTTTCGAGGTGTGTTATCGCGTATAACCTTGATCATATCATTAACAATACAATACGGGAACGCGACGCGAAAGTCCGCTGCACAGCCATATTTCGTGCAGATCGACAAACACATCGCACAGAGAGGTCGCTTCGTTTCTGCACTGATCTACATTCACAACATGTCGAACAGCATCGAATTTAGACTGTCTGCTGCACACGGCAGCCGTCATCAATCGACTATAACGAAGCGGGTGAATTTCGACGACTACAATTCGCGTAAAAAATCAAGAGGCGTAAAAAGAAACAACATTTCTTCTTCTTTCTCTTCTACTTCTTCAACTGATTCTTCCTCTTTGTTATTATTATTATGATTATCATCGATCGTTACAATCTCATCTTTCCTCTTTTATCTCCTTTTTTCCGTATAATTTTCTTTATCATCATCAACCTCATTCGGTCACAATGCTCTTTCAACATCAGCTCGTTGCTGTTGTTCCAAAGTAACAACAGATCGCTGCGTCTCATTACTCTTCTTCATATATTTGCTACGTGATAATTCAATTGACTCGCTGCTCTCCATCGTTCTGAAACTTTTCTCTATCGTATCACCCTATATTTCCGTCCACTCCACAGAAAGAAACAAAAAAAATTTATCTCTCTCTCTCTCCCTTTATTATGTATATCAAACCGAACCAAAACATACGATACTTCTATCTACTCCGGCTGAAAATAAAGAATATATATACCCCTCTTTACCGGAAAAGAAATANCTCTCTCTCTCTCTCTCTCTCTCTCTCTCTCTCTCTCTCTCTCTCTCTCTCTTTCTTTCTCCCTTCCGCAAACAGGATACACTTTTCCCTGCAAAAATCACACATTTGACGTTACACACGAAACCACCCATTCTGCGAAAAAACAGTATCCTTTTATTACATCCGCACTGATCTAACAAGACGTATTTTTTTTTCCTTCACATACCGCATATCCCGCGGCTAAATAAAATCATCGGCGAAATATCACGCGTAATCGTGCCACCGCCTCGCACCCGCGGATAAACCGCCCGCTCACCGCCGCCTTCTTTTCAGTCGCGACGAATCTCGTGCACGGATGCGCGACGATGCGCGTCATAAAGGATCGACGACTACGTGTGTTTGCGCAACCACCGTCATTTCGCGGAGCGACACGGAATTCATTAGGGGCGCCGGGCGGGGTGTGGGGGGTGGGGAGGATTCAGTTCTTCCACGCTACCCGCATCCCATGGTTTAGAACATATTATACATTGTACAACTACTGCACTTTGTACAATGACTTTCAGAAGAGAGATGTTGGTTCTGCGCATCTCCTACGTGCCAACCCCACCTTCTCGTGGTTAGAGTCGGAAACGCTGTAGGAGCTCGCAACAATTACTCCTCCTAGCGGCTAACGGGGCTCTGGCTTGGACTTACGCTACCTTCCCACCGAGTGCTGGGGGAGGGGGGGGGGGAAGCTCAGCGGGTTCCTCGTGGAACAAACTGCCGGCGGCTTGGTGCCGAGGCGCAGAAAGCACGCCAGCGGCTCGAGCGGTATGAAATCCGCTAAGACAGCAAGCTGTTGTGCTGGAGCCTTGGGGTTGCTGGCGGATTCTGCCACCTCCCTCCACTGCCTTTTGAACCCTTTCTTTTTTAACATAACATTAACGCGAAAAGATAATCTGTTCTCACGCGGTATTCTCCAACCATTACACCGTCCATCCTCCCCGTGAATCTCACTGCATAAACGCGAACAGATAATATGTTTCCACGCGGTAAAAACCAAATCCCCCAATTTCCTCCACCCCACAAGTATTACCGCGAAAAGAAAATTTGTTCTCACGCGGTAAACACAAAGTTACCCTTCCTGAGTGGCCCACTGTAATACCGCGAACGCATAAGTAGTTCTTAACCGTTGCAACGATAAAGACGTCTCTTCCTCACGAAAGAGAAAATCACCGCGCTACTGCTGACAGTTGAACTGCCGTTACGCGGTAAAGTTATAGTATTCCCCTTCCTGTCGAGGCCTGTCTCTCAGCCGCTCTCTTCCTCGTAACCCTGGCGCTGCGGGGAAGCCGGGCAGAGGCTACGTTACACTGACCTACCGGGACCTGCGCTTCTGTGGCTCTGCCCCAGCGGTGACGGAACCGGAGGCATTAATATATTTTTTTCTGTCAGGTTCCCTAGTTCGTTGCGGTAGAGGAACGGGTGACGACGAAATAGTGAGACGCCGAAGGATGGCCAACGTCTCGAGCGGTATGAAACCCGCATTGACATCCGCTGAGCTCTCTGGAGCTGAGATGGCGCCACCCGAACGTATCGCACACACCCCCACTCTTCTCCACATTTCCTCCCCGCAAACCACACCCACATCCCGCCCGAGCACTACCGCGAACACGTAATTAGTTCAAATACGGTAAATTTTTACGGTAAAGTTTTACTCACTTAAAAACACCAACCACACAAACATCATCCCCGGAACAGCTAATTTCCGCCCTATTTCTGCGCACTGCGGTGCGTGGGAGGTGCGCGGTAACTGCCCTTAAATTAATACTACCAGACCCTGCGTCCCTGTGGCTTTGTTCGCAGCGACGACGGAACAGGAGTTCCCCTTTTATTTTCAGCGCGGGCCGGCCAGCCTTTACTGTTTTAATACAAAAGTGAAAGTATCGTGCCGAGAGTATGAATGGCTGCGAGGAAGGAAAAAATGCGCAGTCGCTAACGATACAACTCTGGGGTACCTGCCGACACCCGGGTTCTCTCGGCTCGGCAACGTAAGTCGGCTCTGTGTTGCTCGACCTCCATTTCGACCACAAAATACAATTTATTATTTGTAAATTTTTCAAAAATATGTTGAGGAGGAGTGTCCGTACGGCTGAACGCTTCCGACAAGACAGGACCGCAACTTTGGAAGTGGGGGGATCCTCTGATGCTCTGTCGCGTGCACGATCGGTCGCGCGCTAGGTTAATGCCCCTGCTTCCAAGAGGGCGCCTCGACCAACCGTGTCCGCGCACATCAGCGGATCAGAGCAATTCGGTGCACGGTCTTAGGTTCTTAGCCTTCGTGCTGTCAGTGTTAGCTTAGAGAAATGTGATAGGCTGCTCACACCGGCAATCCTCGACTGGGAGAGTCAAACCAGGATAGGCTCTGGCAATAGCTCCGCGATGAACGTAGATGCCGCGATTGCGACCACGTCCCAAACCAAAGTAGAGGTAGTCGATTCTTCCGTGCCTCTGGTGCCGACCAGGAGCACCTCACTGACCGCGTTGCATAGATCCATGGGAATTAGGGTGCTGCAACTGAACATGAGGCTTTCGGCTGTGGTGACAGGGGATGTTCGTCAACTTATTGTCCAAAAGCGATTGGACATCCTGCTCTTGTAGGAGCTGCACGTCCGGAAGCAGGGCAGTGGGTACGCCTTCGTCGGGATAGGGACTGGAATGAGGGTGGCTGCTGAGTGCGTGCCACATCCTTGGACCGCAGTAGTCGCTTGTAACCCCGAATTCCACATAATGTTTGTCTAGCAGCTCAGCACGACCCACTGCAAATGTGCGGAAGTGCGAGCACCCGGCTTCTCCTTCTACGTCGCATCGTGCTATTTTCAATTCAGAGACGAGATAGAGGAGCATCTCAGGCACCTCGAAAATGTGCTTCGTTTATTGAGGGGGCAGAAAGTGTTTATAGCATTGGATGCGAATGCACGATCCCCTCTCTGGGGTGATCGTAAATTGGACGATAGGGGAGCGATGCTCCTGGACATTATCCGGGCCCGCGGATACAAAGTCCTTAATGTTGTCGAAGAGCCGCCCACCTACTGGTTATGGGGATCGTCGCACATCGACGTGACCCTGTCGTCTCCATACATGAGCCAGTTCGTCGGCGAGAGGAAGGTACGTTGCGACTGGACAAGCAGTGACCACAACTCGCTGGATATTAGGCTGAGAGTGCCAAAAATCAGAGGCAGGGAGCACAGATCTATGAAAGTTCGGTACGACGTCAATCGGGCCGACTGGGAGAAGTTCACTGAGAGCCTTGTTGATCTGTCGGTATCGAGACTTGCGGTCCTCGGTTTGATGTCTGTGTAGGACGTGGAGAAATTCGCGAATGTTCTTGCGGGCTCCCTTATGGACGCCTGTGAGAAGTCAATGCCAAGGAAAAAGTAATATAGTAAGTGCAACCCGTGGTGGACGAAAAATCCGACGATAAAAAGGAATATCGTCTTTAGACACAGACGAGTACACCAGCAGGAAAGTGTTGAGACGACCTGCTCCGCCAAACTGGGTGTCTACCGCTCTTCTTTGCGGGAATACACCAGGGAGGTGAGTAAGGCGACACTCGAGAGCTGGCGGAAATTTGTCACGGAGTATGGCAACTCGAAGCCCTGGGGATTTGTTTATAAGCATCAGGCCGATAAGCTCCGGGTTGACAAAGTGCTGAGTACTCTCCGTGGCGGAAACTCCTCGACTGTCACCCTAGAGGAGACCGCTGCTCGCCTGCTTGAAGTGCACGTGCCGGATGACCGGGAGAACGAGGACACGTTGCAGCAGCGCGAAGTCAAAGATAGCGCACACCATGTGCCTGAAACTACCTATGACCCTCTATTCACGGGTACAGAAATCGCAGCAGCAGTCAGATCTCTGACAAACAACAAGGCGCCAGGCCTGGATCTCATCGAGGTCTCGGTACTGAAAACCGCCTACGAGGCAATCCACGGTCAGTTCATTACGTTTTTCAATGTGTGCCTTCATTGGGACGTCTTCCCTTTGATTTAAAAAGAGGGCTCGCTCAGAGTTTTCCTGAAAGGCGAAAACAAAAACGTGGGGGACTCAAAATCTTACAGGCCAATCTGTCTCCTCTCCATAATAGGGAAACTCTTCGAAAAGCTTCTTCTGAAGCGACTAAAGCAGACGTCACTCTTGCCGGGGAAGATCTCCGATCGGCAGTTCAGCTACACATCCGGAAGTTTGACGGAAGACGCTGTCGTGAAGCTGCGACTGATGGTCTCTGCCTCTTAACAGAGATACGTCATTGCGCTGCTCTTCGACATCTCGGGCGCGTTTGACAACGTCTGTTGGCCTTTTGTATTATCAGGATTCAGGGGTAAGAACTGCCCTCTTAACATCTTCAAAGAGCAAATTGACTACTTCCGTGATACGAAAGTCTCTCTCGCCTTTGGAGGTATAACGGTCTCAAAGAAGGCTACCAGTGGTTGCCCGCAGGGCTCGGTGTTAGGTCCAAACTTTTGGAACGTCATGTTTAACAGACTCCTTAAGGCTCTGGACGCTGCTGTAGTGGATAAATTTATAGCGTACGCGGATGATTTTCTCGTATTATTCAGCGGTGATTTCCGCAAAGAAATAGAAATAAAAGCACAGGAAGTAGTCGACGAATTAGGCAAATGGTGTAGCTTTGCCAAATTAGAGCTTTCGTCTCAAAAGACTGAGGCAATTGTCCTCAAGAGCGACTTTGTCAAAAAGGCCCCAATAGATAGACAAGGAGGAGAGCGTCCCGATCGAAAACGAAAAGCGGTCAGGGCCAAAAAGGCTAACCTCGTGGTAGGCCACTGACCATCCGATTAGGAAATATTAAGATTCAATTTAAGAAATCAGTTAGGTACCTTGGCATCCACATAGATAGAGAAATGGGTGTATCCACCCATTGCAAATATCTTGCGAAAAGGTCGGTTCGCTTTCTTAGTAAGCTAGCCAGGCAGGCGGGATGTAAATGGGGCCTGCGTATAGGGGCGCTCTCGGCTATATACCGATGTGTGTTCACACCAACGGTGGCATAAGCTGCCGCCGTGTGGACCGGCCTGTTCACCAGGGGTGAATTGAAAGTCTTTAGGTCCCTGCAGCACCGAGTGCTCATTTCGGTGACCGCCGTGTATCGCACGTCATAGACTGTGTCGTTGTATGTGGCTGCGGGCGCGGTTCCCGTCAACAACTTTTTTGCGGAATCCCGGGCGCAATTTGAAGTTAGAAAGAGAGGGGTCCTAGGGTAGGAAATAAGATTGTTCCCTACGCAGGTATCCAGAGGAGGCGCTAGGCCTCGTGAGGGTTGCGGCAACGGAGATGTGGCAGGACAGATGGTCCTCTTCTGTCAAAGGTCGCATCACACGTGCCTTCTTCGATGATGTCGGGGCTAAGGTTGGTGCATCCTGGTTCAAATCCCACCATTACGTCACGCAAATGATCACCGGACATGACAACTTCCAGAAGCGCCTCTCGGATCTGGGAATTGTAGACGGTGGGGTGTGTGCTTGCGGGGACGGCGAAGACACTGCGGCGCATCACCTTTCTCCATTGCGAGCTCTTCGAGCCGCAGAGAAGGGCTCTGCGGGAATTCGTTCCGGTCGGTGCCTGGGAATGGCCGGCGGCATCACCCTTCTTGGTGTCGTCTCCAGAGGCTTTTTTAGTCTTTGCCGACTTCTACAGGGAGATTGGATAAAGGGAGGTTGTTGGTAGATTTCTGAAACAATTAGGCCGAGGGTTATCGGAGACCTCGGTTATGGGGATGTGGCCTCGTAATCTTCGCGAGATCACCACACACCCGGGTTGTTTAGACGTTCTTAGCTGGGTTCCTAGGTAGAGTTTAGCATCCAAACTAGGCAGGGTCTTACCCGCTACCCTACAATGGCTGGCGAGCAGGTTCTTGTGTCCTTGCATTCAGTCATATCCCATTTCACTTAGAGCACCTAATATTATTACCCGTCCAAAATATCAATAGAGTCGATATGGTCAGAGCGTGTGTCCAGAATCGAGACAAATGGGCAGGCCTCCCCCTGGTCCCCGTGGACGCGGCACGTGCTCAGGCCGCGTAGGGGCTAACAGATTACCGCACAACCCGCGCGCTGTTGGAGGGTTTGGAGGTTTGGAGGCGCGTACGGTCATGGCCGAACTGCCCATCCTGCGAAGTACGCCCGCAGGCAGTGCTGGATTTTTCCATCGCCCGCTTTCTTGTCAGTCGTTGCCAAAGCTGGAAAGATAGAATAGATTATTTGTAGGATTTAGTCTAATGGCTGAGGTCGCATGTTGTGGCACGTTTCGCGTGTCAGAACAAATACACTCTGTACAACTACTGATTTCCCTTTCATTGAGTGACTTATGCCAATTCTTTGATACCATTCGATTTTAGTAAATTAATTCAAATGTGGCGGAACAAGCATCGAAGATACATCCTAGTGCCTTGAAATCAGGTGTGACACCAGAAAGCATCATTAAAATCTATGATATGGTTTTGGTCAATAGACGAGTGGAAGTGCGCAAGTTAGCAGAAATTACAGGCATCTCAAATGAGCGGGTTCACTTCATTTTGCATAATGAATTGCACATGAAAAAACTTAGCGTAAAATGAATGCCGATTTGCTCACCCAAGAATAAAAACGTATTTGCATGCGAACATTAGCCGACTGTTTGCAAGTGTTTAAGAAGAATCCAGCAAATTTTTTGCGGCATTTTGTGACCATGGTCGAAACATAGATTCACTACTATATCTCGGAAACAAAACAGCAGTTGAAACAAGGGACCGCACGGGGCGGCCAACTCCGTAAAAGGCGAAATGCATTCTATTCGCTGGAAAGGTGATGACGTCAGTTTTTTGGGATGCGAAAGGAATTCTTTTCAATTGATTGCTTCGAGAAAGGCAGTCAATCAGGAGAATTCCTTTTGTATTCCAAAAACCATTACAAGAGAATACTATGCATTACTTTTAGATTCAAGACAGCGATCGTGGAAAAACATTCAGGAATTGCTAAAAAAAGATGTTGTTCCACCATGATAACGCAACGGCACTTTCAAGCCGTCTCGTTGAGCAAAAATTGACCAAACTACGATAGTCTTTTCACTCGATCTAGCTTACTCGGATTACCATTTGTTCCCGAAACTCAAGATTTTCCTGGCTGGACAAAAATTTGGGTTAAATGAACAGGTCATTCAGGAGGTAAACGAGTATTTTGAGGGCCTCGAAGAATCCTACTTCCGCGAAAGTATCACGAACCTGGAAAAACGTTGGGACATGTACGTTGAACTTCGAGGAGACTAAGTCGAAAAATAAACTACATTACAAAACTCAATGTGTTATTATTATCAATATTAATATCAAACCAAATTACTTATCAAACCATCTTCGTATATATTGTGGCGTTATGGCGCTGCTGCCGCTTCCCCGCACGTCGCAAAGAGCATACTTCTTGCCGCGAACGGGAACACCGGAAAGCGTCGCCTGCCGATCTCTGGAAATGGGCCAAATTAGCGAATTAGTGCTTAATTTTAAGACTCTTTTTATTTATGGCGCCTCACCGCCTGCAAATGTGATCGCCATATGTAGACCGTGCCGAGGACTGTTACGGGTGGAAAGCGAGCCACGATTCGAAGAGGCTACCGCGTCCGGGAGGAAAACCACCAAACCAACGAACATTCGCGAGCTACGAAGCAGCGCGCTCGACGATTGACGATGACCCCACATGGGAACGTTGCTTGGAGCGTCGGCTGCTATTGCATCGCAGAGGTACGTGTGTGAGAAGCCGGCCGAATAAAAGGGCTCAAGGAAACCGTATTGAAGACAGGAGGATGTTTCGGGGGACATCGCTATGGACCTCGTAGACAAAAGGGCCTAAGGAAAGAATGCCCCGGTGAAGAAGGATAAATAACGTAAGATAGCATGCACCCGACTGCATTTCGCGAGCGCCGCGACGCGCGAAATCCTGTCGCGCGATATTTGTTCCACTCTATCCTGCGTGTTACGTAAAAGGACGGATCACGAACGATATAAGATCGAACAACGATCTTGGGTATGCTTTTGCGTGTTGACAGTCGCCACGACCAACCTGGCCAACGTTTACCGGTGTCCAGAGCCGACTCTTAAAGTTCCGCGGCGGAATCGTTGGTTTGCATATTTCCGACGATAAAATTCTATCATATCGCGTACGTGACGCGCGTATATAGCGTTATATTCGCGAAAATTTTGCGTTTTTTTCGCGTGTATTAGGTGTGTTTCACTCGCGACAGTTTAGTATTGCTTTCGCGTACATTTTGCGCTCCTTTTGCAAATATTTGGTGTTTGTTTCGCGGATATTTAGCGTTTTGAATTTCGTTCTCGTAATTCGGGGAGTTGCGGACGACGAAATAGTTTTGCATTTGGCTTGAGTCGTCACACTCGCCGGCCGAGAATATTTGGTTTCTCGCCTCTGATTGCGTATTTCGCACTTTTGTCTCGTATTAACATTCTTGTGAAATGTGTTACTCTCGTGCAAATTTTGCGTTTCGATATTCGCATTCGACGGTGTACGAGCCGTTCGACCTTGGTGGTGTCGCGTGAGTAAAGCGTACTTTGTTGTCACACCCATTCCGTATTGGTTACGTGCGGAATCTATTGTATTAGCATAAGAACGACCATCGTTATGGTGCTTATTATGAATTTGATGTCGCGCCCTCGATATAATTCACGTTTCTTGTCTCTTTGGCATTTTCAGTATTAGCGAATGCGAGTTTAGAATGGTTTTCGTTGTAACAACGACTGCTCAAACGACGTTCTCAAGAATCTGTCCCGTCTTATTACGTATTACATTTCTTTTATTAGGTTGGCAAGGATGAAATTTGTAGTTAATAATATTGCCAAGTGTAACAGCTTATTATTTGATATTGGCTTAATATATTACCGTTCTGTTTTTTTTTTGTTGGAAAGTTATATATCCCCCCTGTTTAAAGAAATCATGTAAGCTCTAATAAATATTAAAACCTTTTTTTAAAAATTAATTTTGTTGAAAATGGAACGGTCGGAAATTCGCACTATTATGAATTATGAGTTCTTAAGTGGAACTACGGCATCGTTGACCGCGCGAAACATTAATAGTGTATTTGGCTCTAGTGTTAATACGCAGCAGACAGTATCAAATTGGTTAGCCAAATTTCGTACAGGTAACTTTATCCTCACAAATGATCCCTCACCCAGAATCAAAGGTCCATAATGACGAACTAAAGGTCACCGTTGAGTCTTACCCATCTCAGAGTGCCTATAAATTATCGTTGAAGTTTGGTGTTAGCAAATAAACAATATTAACTCATTTAGTTCAAATCGGTAAAGTGAAAAAGTTGGATAAGTGGGTTCCACATGAACTGAATGAAGAACAGAAACAAAAGCGTTTGGAGGCTTGCTTGATATTGCTTTCTCATCACAAATCTGATCCACTTTTGAATCGAATTGTCACTTGTGATGAGAAATGGATCCAATAAGAAAATCGCAGATGTTCAGCACAGAGGCTGGACAAAGATAAATCACCAAAACACACACCAAAGCGCAATATTCGTGAAAAGAAGCTGATGATGAGTGTCTGGTGGCCTAGCGCAGGTATGATCCATTATGATTTCACGAAACCTGGCGAATCGTTCATAGCAGAATATACTGCAACCAACTGGACAAAATGATGCAAAAATTTAAAGAAAAACAGCATAGATTTTTAAAGAAAATCGATTCCTATCTTATTGCATGATAACGCTAGACCACACACTGCACAAATGACTGTGGCAAAACTACAGGAATTGGAGTTGGAACTTCTGCATCATCCTCCATATTCACCAGACCTATCAGCCACTAATTACCACTTTTTCCGCAATTTGGACAACTGTTTAATAGGGAAACAATTTAATTCCGACAATCCTGTAAAACTGGCCTTCCAAGAATTCATTGACTCTCGTCCACCAGAGTTTTATACCACCGGCCTGAACAACCTGCCGCTTAAATGGCAAAAGTGTATAGACAATATACGTGCATACTTTGATGAATAAAATAATTCCTTATATTTGTAAGTTATCAATCAACTTTGCCTTTTTTCTACAAATTTCATCCTTGACTTGATATTTTTGTTTTGTTGTGAACCCCTCGACTACGACGGACTATGAGACGCACTGGCCGTACCATAAGGCAGGAATTGAGTTACGATGTACGCCGAGAACGGCGAACTTTTAGGTAAGGATACATTTTTGTGATAACATATTTCAATAATCAAAAAACTGAATTTTACTACAATAAGACTATATTATTTATTTTTCTGAACCGAATTACTATAAATATTACAAATTTAATATTAATGTAAAATTTTTTTTGCAAGATATCTAATAGTCTAATAAAGTGTGATATAATTTGAAACAAAGATACATAATCCTATATCACATTTCTTACATTGGTAATATGTCTTACTTCTTTTGTTATATTTGCGACACACTGCACATTTCCGCCTTGCGTTTTTCCCGAATTGCTGCATTTTTTACGTATGGAGATGGAAAATGCATTTGTATTAAGCGAAAAGACTGATTATTAGGATTTCCACCTATTAATGTATATTCATGTTCATTACATTATATTCACTCTAGAAATAAACCAAAAAAATAACTATAAAATTTAAATTTAAATTGTGGGATGAGAAGCGATATGGAACGATTCTATAAGGTGAGAATAATTACCACGGTACGAAATGATGTTTTCAGAATTCGTTTATTCGTTTCTGCTCCGGACAATGCGAACAACGGAGCGCGTGCCTCCACACCCTCCAACTCCCTTTTTTTTAATATTTCTCTAATATTTAAATCGCAGGTGACTAACAAAATATGCGCCAGCGAAATTAGCATTCACTCTCGTCTAACTGAGATAAGATTTATCAGAATAAATATCGATAAAATTCTCAGGGCGCCTTTAGACGCCCTCCGTGTCAGAGAGCCAAACTGCGTCGAGCGTCTATAGGCGCCCACAGTAGCCTAGGGGTTAACTTGATTTCCATGTTGAATAAATGTTTTTTTCATGTTCTTATTAACGAATCGCGTATTTTGTGCCTATTCATTAGGTGTTATCGTATCTATTCTCCCTGCTCGGACACATGCGATCTATTTCCCGAGAAACTTTAGATCCTGCCCTTCTGCGTTCGGAATGTTGAGCTAATGGTACTCATTGCAAAACAATTTTGGGAAAATTCTTGCGATTTGATTTTCTGTGACACTAACAGCATCTGGCGTCCAACTTTGGTCTTTCGATTTAGTTTTTCTTTCACGTAACTCGCGCTCACTTATCGTTGTTTTGCAGTGATTTCTCGCGTTCCCTAATAGGAACAATTTTTTCAGACAATGCCCCGCCCTGTTCGCCTGGCCCTTTCGTCGTCAGGCCGTGAGCGAACGTCCGGTCAGCGCACGAAATTCCTTTGCTGGCGTTCTCGTTCATGAACATAAACGCGGCGATATCGATTCTCTCCGAGACGTTTCATTGCACATTGTAGGTTGCCAGAACTCGACGCCCAAAGTGAAGAACCCTTGTCGTATATCGCAATATATTAGGTTGGGGAAAAAGAAATCTATTATTTTTACGTGAAATTCAAGACTTTATTTAACATGTTTCGGATTGTCCGATTTGAGTCAAATATGCAACGTTTTATTTTATAATTTGTTGCCATTTTAAAGCTAGCTTCATAATGCCTCTCTCATAGAAGTCTTGGTCTTGGTCCCTATTGGCGAAAAACTCTAGTAATCGATTTTCACAATCTTCTATTGATGCCAATTTCTTATCACTAAAGTAGTTTTGCAATGCAAGAAAAACATGGTAATCGCTTGGTGCCGGACTATATGATGGATGCATCAAAACTTCCCAACCAAGCTTCCGGAGTTTCTAGCGAGTCACTATAGACGTGTGTGGCCTGACGTTGTCCTGATGGAACACAACAGCTCTCCTGTTGGCCAATTCTGGCCGTTTCTGGTCAATCGCTAGCTTGAAACGGTCCAGTTGCTGACAGTAGAGATCCGAATTTAGTGTTTGGCAATATGGAAGCAACTCATAATAAATGATTCCTTTCCAGTCCCACCAAATATACAGCAGAACCTTCCTGGCCGTTAGTCCTGGTTTGGCGACCGTTTGAGCTGCTTCACCGCGCTTTAACCACGATCGTTTTTGCACAATGTTGTCGTATGTGAACCATTTCTCATCCCCAGTCACCATCCGTTTAAGAAATGTGTCGATTTCATTCCGTTTGGCCAAGGCTTCGCAGATGGAAATTCGATCCATCATGTTTCTTTGTGTTATTGGCAGTGTGAATAAGTTCTTGCCGTTTCACCATCAGATGGCGGTATAAAAATTTTCTGTGTATAATTCAAGATGATGACGCATCTATATTGAAATTCTATAATCTATGTTTAAAATCAGTGGGTGTCTTTCCATTAACCTATAAATAACATTTTCTTTTTGTAGCGTAAAACATTTCAAATTTTGTGCCAAATAAACCGCGGGGAATTTTACTGCACTATTTTATTCAGAAGAAATCTGCAGCTGAAGCACACAGAAATCTTGTAGAAACCTATGGTGATCATGCTCCGTCGGAAAGAACATGCAGAGATTGGTTTAACCGATTTAAAAATGGTGATTTTGATATTCAAGATAGAGAACGCAGTGGTGCACCAAAAAAGTTTCAAAACGAAGAATTAGAAACATTACTTGCTGAAGATCCATGTCAAACGCAATCCGATGTTGCAAAATCATTAGGAGTTGATCGAACAACAGTTTCGAAACGTCTGACAGCATTAGGAATGATACAAAAAGAAGGATCTTGGGTGCCGTATAAACTGAAGCCGAGAGACGTCGAACGGCGTTTTGTCACGTGTGAACAGCTGCTTCAACGACAAAAAAGGAAATGTTTCATACATCGTATTGTGACTGGTGATGAAAAGTGGATATACTACAGTAATCCCAAGCGTAAAAAATCGTGGGTTAAGCCCGGCGAAGCAGTAGCATCAACGCCAAA
>NW_014554385.1:7823-34156 GCF_001313825.1 Dinoponera quadriceps | reverse complement strand
AATTATGCTCTCAGTGTGGTGGGATTATAAAGGTATCATTTATTATGAGCTCTTACCATCAGGCAAGACGATCGATTCTACTGTATATTGCTCCCAATTAACGAAATTGAATCAAGCTATACGTTCGAAACGTCCAGAATTGGCAAATCGAAAAGGAGTCGTCTTCCACCACAACAATGCCAGACCCCATACTTCATTAACTACTCGGAACAAATTGTTAAGGCTTGTCTGGGATGTTTTGCCTCACCTTCCTTATTCACCGGCATCCTCTGATTATCATTTGTTCCGGTCGTTGCAAATTCTCAGAACGAGAAAAACTTTGCTAATAATGAAGCTGTTAAAACGCAACTGGATCAGTTTTTTGCCGGTAAACCTCAGACGTTTTATGAATGTGGGATTATGAAATTGGTAAAAAGATGGCAAGAAGTTATAGAAAAGAATGGTCAATACATTATTGATTAGTATATATTTTGTATATTAAATAAATTGTATTTTATACCAGTCAAAAAAACCGAACGAACTTATTTGCCAACCCAATATATATATATATATTTAATCAACCACGTACATGCTGTTCTGTTTCACTATTATTTGCCATTTTTAAAGAAGTTCCATGATTCCGGATTTCCAAAGCATCATTTTTCTGAGCAATGAACTATAGAAGATGGTTTTTGCATGCTTATAAAAAATATAAAATTTTTACCGTTTAAACAATTTTGTTGGCTTCAAAGTGGTAATCAGAGGGTGTTGAGTCAGCGGAGAATACGGCGGGTGCGGTAGAACATACCACCTAAGCTGCAATAATTTTTGCTAAGTCAGTAAATGACATGATATTTAGCATTATCCTGATGAAAGATGACACCTTTCCGACTGACCAATTTGGTACGTTTTTCATCGATCGTTTCCTTCAAACAGTCAAATTGGACACAGTCAAATTGGACACAGTATTTGTTCAAATAAAGGTTTTCGCCTTTTGGAACGAGATAAAAATAAACGAGGCCTTTCCAGGGATACTAAGTACACAGCATAAATTTTTTTGGTTAACGGTACTTTATTTTGTTTCCACTTATTCACGATATTTTACGTTTTACGTTATTGTACACGACCCATTTTTCATCACTCGTAATCATCTGTTTAAAAAATGGTTCGTTTTCGTTGAGTTTGAGAAGCGAATCACAGATGGAAATGCGATCTATAGAATTTTTTTCACTTAAATCGTGAGGCTAAATATCGTAGCGATTCATATAGTCAAATGTATCCTGATGCTGTGCAAAGCTGGTCAAATTAGTTATATTAAATATTAGAGGAATATCTCCACGATGTCTCGTGTCTTATAACGTAGATAATTTTTAATTAGTGCTACAATTTCGTCGTTATTTATTATTGAAGGTTTCTCTGAGCGTTCTTGGACTTCGACATTAATATCACTGCATTTAAAACAAACAATTAACTTTTAAACACTTTTTTAGATGTTGCATATCCTCCGTAAACGGCCCAAATGTTTTTCGTTGTCCGAGCGGTGTTCTTGCCTTTTTGAAAGTAATATAAAATATCGGAAATGAATCTTATTTTTCCCCATTTTTAAATTGATATAAAATTAATACAACTGAATCGATCCGAATATTCTTATTTGTAAACGATGCGTTGAAATGTTACTCTTTCAGAATACGTATATATAAGTTAAAATTACGTACAACAAAATGTACATTATTAAATTAAATATACATTTTTTAATGCCATCTGTTGAAAAACCGCACGCATTTTGCGAACAACCCAATATTATGGTTGCAATGTCAGCTACAATTTATATAATTGAAGTGCTGCTGAACAGTGCCTCCGAGGCTGTTTGTCATATAATGACATTGAGGTTTTCGTTATTATTTTAATTAAAGCCGTCTAAATATCGTTCCAACAGACTCTACTAACGAGGGGAAGGCTTAACACATTTATTTTGATTAAATTATGTAAGAATATAATATATCCTTAACACACAATCGACATTTGCCAAACAATAAAACGTACTACTAAAAAATGAGCGAAAAATCGAAATTGTATATTCTACTGTTCTATAAATTCCTTAGTGCTTACGCTCCCTGCAAAACGTCCAGTAGTTCGATAGCAGCGTACTAGACTCATAATCCACGGAACGGCAGTTCGTATCTTCTAATGTGTTTGTTTTCTGTTAAACTTGTTCAAATTCGTATAATTACACTAGCCTGCGAAAATTTGCGGATGTAATGAGATTAGGTGATTTTTATTAATTTTTGTCTGCTGAACACGAGTCTGTTTTCTAAATTTAACGTCATAATTTTGAAGAAAATGGCGTTAAAGTGGCCAAAAATGGCTATTGTTAACGTATCCATAGTGTTGCGCGTTCGAGATGTCGCGGTAATGTGGGGTTGCCCTGTGCAGCGCGTTGGAGCGGGAGGAGGCGGCGATGAATAAACTATCTTATTGTAGAAAAAACTGAACTTTATTTTGTGTTCGCCCGATACAATACTACGTACGCGTCCGACAGCGTGTCGATACCCGAGAATTAAGAATCTAGAGTCGCCCCCGCGCCGGTCTCACATCCCCTTTTATCCTCTTCCTATGTCTCAATCAGAGGGGACGATGTTAATGTGTCAGCGTCATCTGTGGACACTGAGGACACTGACCATCCTGATTTCGATATTTCTATTGCAAGAATGCCAGGTTGTTTTTCCGCATAGCGACATTTGACAATTCAAGCCGTGGCTCCGTTTATGGTCATTGACATACCTCATTGTTTTACTTACAACTTCCCCCCCACCCGTTGGAGAGAAAAAACTGAGGGACGACGTTTTCGCTTATAATAGTTTATTTTTCCGTGTACAATACATTAATACAATCGTTTATTTCTTAATTACCGCATTATTTTTATTTGTTGGTTTCGTTTCGGCGGGATTCTCTTAATTTACAGCGAGGTATTCTTATCGTTTGTCGTATGTCGCTGTTGCGGCGTTCTATAACAATTGGATTTTTTTTTGTAATATTTTGTAATATACTTAGTAATAATATTATAACGATAATTACAATTATAATGATTATTCCACTCGGCGCGGTTGAATAGATTAAATATTTATGTTTCTCGAAAGAATTTTGGTTCTTTAGATCTTGCTGTATTTCAGACAATCTGTTTTTTTAATTTGTTAATCCCGCGGGGTTCTATATTACTTTTTTCATTGTTAAAATTTGTGCTGCGTTGTTTTTGATTCGTTATGTTCTATATTTTGTTATGTATTCGTTTTGTTGAGAAAACATGAGATTATATTCTGGTATACTTATTTGCATTTCGTTAGTTTCAAAAGTCTCCTGGGTCTGTATTATAGTATCTTCTATTGTAAATCTGCATTGCTGTTGGAATTGAATAAGTCCAACTTTTAAAATTTTCTCTCGATATTGTATATTATTTTTACAATGTGTCATTATTTGTTATACGCTGTGCGTTGAATACAGCCAAACGTTGTTTCTTATCAAAGAAATGATTACAGTGTTGTTTATGATGACATAATTAATATTACAATTTTTGAGTGTTTTCTGTGCGGTATACATTTGGAGCTCGCAGTGTGAATCGGAGTGTACGCGATATATTGAAGTGTTATAAGAACATGTGTACCGATTTCCTTCATAGCTTAATACATTCGTTTAATTCGTTTTTGGTTAAAACTAAGTATGTGTTACTTTCTGTATTAACAGCGGTTTTTGTGTGTATGACGTCTGTCAGTGCGAATACGTTATCATGAACATGTATGGGAAGAAGTATTACTTGTACTATTTCGTAAGCTGGGTAAGTTATCAACGGTATCTTTAAAATAGTGAATATATTTCCTTCTTTATAATACGCGCTAATTGTTATATATTTGCTTATTTGCAGCCAATTTTCTACTGAAAAGATAATTGGGAAATGGGTGCCTTTAGGTATGTGTATTACTGTTTCCTTGCGATTTTTATTATTATCTACCGGTGTTATTTGTTGTGACAATTTTCCTTGATTTATTTTATTTAGATAGATCATTATATCTTCCTGATCGCGCATAAGATCAGTAATTACGGCATTTAGAATTGTTAAAATGTTTGTTTATCTCTTCCCCTTCGATAAATTCACTTTGTTTTATAGAGAGTTTATTTATGCTAGTCATCAGTAATTCATTGTTTTCTTGTAACGTTTCTTCAAGGGTGCTCATATGTCCTATTGTTTTATTTAAAATTTGTAATTGGTTTACTACCGTATGCTTTAGAGTTTTCTGGTTATTTTCCAATAGACTCAGTTTTTCGTTTATTATCATGTCATAATTCGCATCCATTAACCCGAAAAAGTTTTCGTTATGGAACCTACACCGTCAATTATTCCTAGTCTTAAATTAGTAGTGCTTTCGCATATACGAGAGTGGTCCCTGAAGTACCCGACCCAACAAAGAAAATACAAAAATTTGGGAAAAAATGTATTTATTTTCAATATAATCTTCTTTTAGCTCTATACACTTTTCCCAGCGACGTTCAATAAGTTCGATACCCTTTTTATAATAAGAACTGTCTTGCTCCTCAAAATAGCCATTAACTGCCGACATCACTTCTTCATCGTTGGAAAATCTTTGACCACTGAGTCATTTTTTCAAGTTTGGGAACAGAAAATAATCCGAGGGGGCTAAATCTGGCGAATAAGGTTCACCAGACACTCAATTGAAACATCTTCACGACACTGTTTTTGCTCGAGTGTGAGCAAACGCGGCACCCATCTTGCACACAGCTTTCTCACGTCCAAATTTTCAGATAATATGCGATGTATCGCACTTTTTAAAATGCCTACTATGTCTGCTAGCTCGCGCACTTTTAGTCGACGATCATCCAGTACCGCTTTGTGGATTTTCTTCACCATTTCTGGAGTCGTCATTTCATTTGGTCGACCACTGCGATGCTCGTCTTGGCAGCTCGTACAGCCTCGTTTAAACTCTGCTACCCAATATTTTACTGTTGTAAACGAAGGAGCAGATTCACACAGAGTAGAATCCAGTTCAGCTTTTATACTGGTTGGGCTGAGGCCTTTCAAATAAAAGTATTGTATCACATAACGATGATCAATTTTCTCCATTTTCACAAATTAACTGAAAACGTTCACTATTGATGGCTGCCAAACAAATACTAAGCAACGTGCGTCTTCAAACTTGAAACACATGCTTTATAGATTGTATACTTCCTAATACAGTGATATTTTTTAAACAACTACCGCCATTTCTAGGTCAGGTTGGGTACTTTAGGGACCACCCTCGTATTATTTATACTGTCTGTTGTTTTGCGTATACGTTCCAGATTTTTTTATGTAATTTTGCGCAGGTTTTCACATTTGTGCAAGGAGCGGCATGTTAGCTTTGTCTGATGAAGATATTCTTTTATTTGGTTTTACGGTGGTTTAAGGATTCAATGTCCAGTTTAATTACCATCTTCCAAGTGGCGGCTACTTGGTGAAGTTTTCCCAGTTTATCAAAGTACAGCCCTGGTGTATCCCGAAATTTTTGAAGTATATAGGGTAGCTTTTCCTGGAGCTCGCTCGTTGTATATATAATGCTACTGAGTATGGTCATCCTGCAAATAAATAGTGATGGGAGAATGTGAGTTGAATTGTGCCTTCTTCCGATATTTAATCTTCTTTTTTTAGTGTTTAGTTATCAATATAGTGTTTCAGGCGATTTGCGTGAGTGGTTAGGGTTTTTCAGTCTTTTTTTATTATATAATTAACATCGGAGTGTTCTTTGATTATTTCATATGGTCCTTTCCACATGGCGTCGAGTTTATTTCATTTTACTCGGCATATGGTTTCGTCGTATAATAAGACTTTGTCGCCTACTTGGTACTGGACCCCTCTAGTTTTTTGGTCGTAGTATCGTTTGCTTTTCATTTTTTTTTTCTTTTACGTGTTTTCTTGCTAGCTGATTAGCTGCGCGTAATCTCTGTTTGAGTTCCTGGGCTTAGTCGTCGAAAGTGTAAGTAGGTTCGGGTAGTAGGTATAAGGTAATGGCAGAAGGTAATATTTCTTCATATCCGCATAATAGCTCGAATGGAGTATAGCCTGTGCTGGTATGCAGGGTCGTATTATATTTGAAAATTGCGTATGGCATCCATTCATCCCAGTCCGTTTGCTTGGTATTAATGTAATGTCTTAAGGGGTTAGGCCAGTAAAGAGCCCTCAAAAAAGGCCTAACTTTGACAATTTATTCTGGGAGTAAAGAAAAAGGAATCGAATTTCTCTCTTTCAGGCTTTATTAAACATGTATTTGAGTGTATAAAAAAATTTTTATATTGACATTTTGATACAAAATAGCGGCTACTGGGCCAATCTTCGGAATCACCTTTTCCAAGAGGGCCTCTACGGGCGACGCTGATTATAGGAACTCGTGCTATCTGAAACAAAATAAAGAACGGGATTTAATTTAGTCATAAGACTTGATAGTAAAGTACGTATGTTTTTAGCTTTACATCAATTTTTCGCAAAATGGCGGACTTGTAAAAAAAAGGTTCAATTTTTGATAAAAAAAATGAGCAATAAATTGTTTATAAAAAAAAAAGTTGCAATGATAACAAAAAAATCGTACGTAGTTTACTAGATAATGTTACTGTGAAGCTACAGTTAAAATTTCAAGTGGATACGTGCGATAGTCTCCGAGTACCATCGTCGCCCGATTTGAAAAATGCAGTTTCGAGAAAAACGCGTTTAAAGTTTTACGTGCTTAAAATTTTGTTATACCTTCAGTCTGCGATGCCTGCGCCGTACATTTCACCTTCCATGGACACGTGGAACTCATCTTCTTCCTTTCTGGATGCCTTCTGTTCGATTCGAGACTTTCTTGCAGCATCTGAGAGCGAACGATAGGATAATTTGATGCGGTTTTGACCAGTCTCTTGACAGTAATTGTAGCAGTTTGGCCCAATTTTGATGCCTATGTTCTGCATGACTCTCATGGCACTTGCGAGGCAATCATTATAAGTACCTGCAGCAATATATACAGCTGTGTCAAGTACATTTTTGCCAATGAATGTCACTTTCGGGACCATCGACCATACTATAGCGTTGAAACTCTCATTACTGTTTTGAGTGAAGCCGCTTATGCAATGAGTGAGTAGGTCATCACTGGTTAATTTTTCATAAATTGGAGTTATAGCCTTGTATATTTCTTCATGTAAAAGTGGTTTATGTGTATATTTGTCCAAAGTTCCAGTGGCCTCGGCCCTTTGCCACGAGTATCACGAATTTTCTCCGCTCGGGCAGTGATCGTGCTTGGGCTTGGCATCTGTTGATAATTCACTCATATTGTTAACAATGATAGTTTATCAGTAAAAACCACTGAAGTCAATAAAGTAATTCGTTGAAGCTGAAAAACTAACGAAAACAAAAAGAAGCGTGCACACGTGGCGTCGTTTTTCAGCTGACTGACCCACACACAAGCCCACACATACAGCTGTATTGATGAACTAGCATTTCCTAACGGCCTTTTGGGGAACCATTAGAGCCCTCCGGCCCCGTTGGTACATTAGTGCAGAGGGTAAGAGTCGTAAAAAGGGGACAAAAGGAAGCCCGCCGCGGCAGATAGAAAATGCGCTCGTCGCCCGCTCCGAACGCTTTGACACTACAGCGGATTGGACAGGGAAAAAATTTTTTTTACACTATTCTACCAATTGAATAATGTTTTTAGGACCCTAAAGTGTACTTTAAGCAAAAAAAAAATTTCGATTTTTTGAAAATCCTAGACTGGCCTAACCCCTTAAGAATTCGGCCAGTGTTCTATGCGAGCGTTCTAGCGCGCTATTACTTTGCGGATGATACGCGGTTGTTTGTATTTTTTGTATTCTTAATAATTTACAAATGTTTTTAAACACATTGCTTAAGAAGTTCGTTCCTTGATCCGTTAGTATTCTGTCAGGGATTCCATATTCCAAAATTATTTTTCTATAAATTCTTTAGCGATGGTTGAGTCTTCTTGATTTGGTATAGGTATCACCTTACTGAATTTGGTTAAGTTATCTTGAAATGTTAGTATATATTTATTTCCATTTCGTGTTACTGTCAATGGTTCTACTACGTCTAATGCGCATTTTTCAAATGGTTTGCGCGGCGTATAAGTAATTACTAGAGGCATTTTAGTTTTTTTGGGCAATTTGTTCTTTGGCAGAATTCGCATTTATTAATGTAATTTTTTATATCGGCCACCATATTTTTTCACTGGTGATTTAGCCGTATTCTGTTTATGGTACTTTGCACGCCTTGATGCCCTCCTAGATGTGAATCGCGATATTCATAAAGTATTTTCCTTTACTCTTCCTCGGTATAGTTCCGAGGGTTTCCTGTTACATTTACTTATTTTTCCTCAGAGTGTTTCTCTTCTTCGTCTCATTCCTCTGCCTCCGCCGGGCGCCTATCTTTAAGACAGGTAGTAGTATATTTCTGCTAAGCGCGTCGGCGTTCGTGTTCGCGCGTCCGGCCTTGTGTATGATTTTATAATCATATTCCTCTAATTTTCGTCGCCGCATGAATAATCGTGATCCAGGGTCAGTGACGTTAAATAGCCATATCATTGGTTTATGGTCGGTTATTATTTTGAATTTTGTTCCATAAACATATAGGCGAAAATGTTTCACTGCCCATACTATTGCTAGCAGTTTTTTTTCTGTAGTGCTGTAATTTTGTTCTACGCGAGATAATACGCGTCTAGCGTAAGATATAGGGTTGTCTTTTCCTATCGGCCCATGTGACAATATAGCTCTTATCGCGAAATCCGAAGCGTCGTTGGTGATGATAAATGTTTTGTCGAATTCCGGATATTTTAGTACGGGAGCGGTTGTCAATTTTTCCTTTAATGTTAAGAACGCATGTTCTTGTTCTTTTCCCCATTAAAATAGTGTTTTCTTTTTTGTTAATTTTGTTAAGGGTCGTGATATCTTAGAAGAATTTTCTATAAACCGTCGGTTGTATCCCGCTAAGCCTATAAAGGATTGTATATCCTTGACTTTTTTGGAACTGGGAACGTGTGTACTGCCTCTAATTTTGATGGGTCGGGTAAAATTCCCTTTTCTGAAATTATATGCCCCAGGTACGTAACTTCTTTCCATAGGAAATTACATTTGTCTGGTTGTAATTATAAATTATTTTGGCGCAAACTCTTTAATACAGTGATTAATTTTTTTTATGGTCCTCCAGGCTGGACCTATAGATGACGATGTCGTCTAGATATAACAGGCATTTTATACCTTGTAGTCCTGCTGGTGCTCTTTTCATTAGCTTCTGAAAAGTTGCTCGTGCGTTTTTTCACCCGAAAGGCATTCGGTTGAATTCGAAATGTCCTGTGGGTGTTGAGAACGCCGTTCCTGCTTATCTTGTTTGCCCATTGAGATTTGATGATAACTTGACGTTATATCTAGTGCTGTGAAATATTTTGTATTTCCAAGTTGGTCTAGGATATCATTTATGTTTGGTAGTGGGAAGAAATCTCCAGCTGTTAAATCATTTAATATTCTAAAATCGATCACGACTCGCAATTTGGTTTTTCCGGTCGCGTCGGCTTTTTTTGGCACCACTAATAGGGGAGCATGCTATTGGCTTTTGCTGAGACAAACGATATCAGCATCGAGCATTTCTCGCACCTGTCGATCTACTTCTTATTATGATTCTCGGGCAGACGATACGGTCTTATATTCACCGGCGTTATATTACGTTACCTCGAGTAGCAATTCGATGCTCCACCGCTGTAGTGTGAGTGAGATGGTCTCATTCGAGGAAGAATAAAATAAGAATAATACTTCCCTGAAATCCTCACAAATTGTGTGTATTGTTTTTCGCTCTTCACAGTTTAAATGTTGCAGGCGTACTTGTTGCTTTAATTTTTCTAGTTGTGTTTGCACCGTGTATCCCTGTTTCTGTCTCGTATTTATTATATTTATTCCCTTCTCGTTAGCATGCGACATATTCTCTAAGATTACATACGGGGTGACTATTTCGACTGTTTCCTCCGTAGTATTTATGACAATCACCTTATAAGTATAATTGTTTGGTTTTACCAGACAATTTCCAAAAAAAAGTACAGGTTTTCTTTCTTCAGCTGTAAAAATTCCTATTGAATTTATATTTTTGGCGGCCTTTATTATTGTTTCATTTCGGGCAGTTCATCAGGCATCTGATATATTCGGTGTGGTAACATACCTTAATTGTTCCCTTAATTGTTACCTTAATTGTTTAAAGGATTTTAATTTTTCTGCCCTGATAGTTGCAGGTCGCGTTATGCGCCTGCAGGAAATCTATCCCTAATATTCCCTCGTACTCGATGGGGAAATCACCTTTTATTACTTAGATTTCGTTTTGCAGGACTTGCCTCCCTAGTTTTATAATTGCTATAAATTTGCCTAGCGTGCTTGTTTGATGTCCGGTTACTCCGGTCAAGACTACTTCGTCTACAGTCACGGGATTTTCCCCTTTTAAGGTTTGTACTTTTACAAAATTAATTGACAAGCCGGTATTCAATAGGAGCGGAATTTTTCCTTGTCTGGTTTTGTATATTGGGAGTATTATTAAGTCCAGTCCCCCGTATGTTTGCTTCGCTTTTTTCATTTGATTGATTTGGAATTCGCGAGCACTTTGTGCTTTATTTTCTCCTTTTTGCTTCTCGTTTTTATTTTTGCTTTCGTTGGAGGGGCCTCCTTGGTTCACTTCACGCCTAGCTGTCGAGGCGGTAATTGTACTTTATCGCCCTACGCGACGTTCGTGGTGAGGTGCAGCGTGTTCGGGCGGTTACCAATGCAGCTTTCAGCATTCTTCGCGTGTATGTCCTACCCGTTTACGCTGTGTGCAATATTTTTCCATCGCGTTTACGGGAGGGCGTTTACTTATTGTTGGTAGGGTAAATCGGTTCGCGTAACGGCTGGTACGACAATCCTTCTCTAGATGTCCCATTTTGCCGCATTTATGACAGGTCGGAGGTATAGCTTTTCTCGGGCGCGCGGATATGTCGTGGATTGACCATTATATGGGAGTGCACTTTCCCGACTATCATAGTGATTCGTTTCACCTTTCACCTTTCCTTCCTCCATATCTCCGGCGATTGCTTCTGCTAGCGTAGCGGGCTTGGAATCGTACTATGGTTTGCAGCTTATCATTTAGCCCGAGTTGGAAATTTATTAGCGTATGAGATTTTATGTATTCGTGTATTGTTTTTTTCTGCCAGGGTGTACAATGTACCTTCAGTGAATGACTCAAATAATTCTGCTGCTAGTCTATCAACACTTTTTCCGTAGCCTCGCGCATCTTCTCCGGTCTTCTTCCGTCAAAAATTATTAGGTTGGGGAATAAGTTCGTAGCGTTTTTATATTTTCTTTTGTTTTTAAACGATTTTTTTGCTGTTTGACGAAGTGTATAATATTCATTCGATAGAACTCTTTCTCCTCTACAAAACTGTGCTAATCGTCTTTTTGAGTAATTTAATTTTTTATTACTTTTAAAGGGTTAGGAAATAGGAAATCCAGAAGATAAAAAGCAACATTTTCGACACCTGCTCTTCTTCACTTTTCATCGAGGCCAAAAAGCTGCTGAAGCAGCCCGGGACATATGCAACGTATACGGAGAAAGTGTCATAGGCGAGCCTACAGCACGGAAATGGTTTACAAACTTCAAAAATGTCGATTTTGACGTCGACAACACGTCCTGCAGCGGAAGACTTTCTGAATTCGACGAATAGCGTCTCAAAGCACTTTTGAAAGAGGACGGTCACCAAACAAGTCGTAAATTGGCCGAAAAAATGAACTGCGATCATAAAACGATACTCAATCATCTTCATTCAATGGGATTTGCCGAAAAATTGTGAACCTGGGTGCCTCACGAGCTTAACGAAAACAACAAAGAAGTTCGCCTTCAAATTGCTTTTCAACATCTCGCCCGCCATCGAGCAACACGCGGCCATAAACAGCGCTTTTTGTACCGAATCGTCAGGGGAGATGAGAAATCGTGCTTATACATAAATATGAAGCAAGTAAAGGAGTGGGTGGCTCCAGGAAATACTCCAAAGCCGACAGTCAAGCCTGACCTCTATCCAAAGAAGACCATGATCTGCGTTTGGTGGGACTGGGAGGGCATGGTGCACTGGGAAATGCTCGAAAAGAATGCCACGGTCAACAAGGAGCTCTACATAGCCCAGCTACACCGCGTGAAAGAGGCTATTCGACTGAAAAGACCCTATCGACAAGGCTAAACCATACTCCTTCACGACAACGCCAGGCCCCATGTTGCACAAGTCGTCAAAGCCGCACTGCAAGAGCTCGAATGGGAGGTCCTTTAGCATCCACCGTATTCTGCGGACCTTGCACCGACGGATTATCATCTTTTCCGCTCCCTGTCGAACCATATGAAGAGCGTTACCTTCGACAATGAAGAGGACCTTAAAAACTGGCTCAACAACTTCTTCGATACCAGACCGGGCGATTTTTGGCGGAACGGCATCGACAAATTGGTCGAGAGGTGGGAGGAGGCCGTAAACAGCAACGGCGAATACATAATTGATTAATTTATTGTTATAACTATTGATTTTTGTTTAAATAAAAGTCTTTGATAAAAACGTTACGAACTTATTCCCCAACCAAATAAATTCGCGTTGTAACCGTGTAGTCGCCTTTCTTCTCGAATAGCAAGCCTCTAGTATTTCTTTCAAGTGTCGATAGGGAGTTACATTTTAGTTTTCCAATTCCCTCATGGAATGTCCTTTTAATTTCGTGCAGGTTATTGCCTTAGTTAATGCGATTTCTTCCGTGGAGTGTATTAGACTGTAGGCGTAATTGCAGGCGTGTAAAAATGCCTTAAGGCTCTCTTTACTGGAGCCATCAAAAGTTGGTATCAAGTACCTAGCATCCTTTATTCGTTGCCTATTAGCGTCAGTTATAAACGAATTCAATGCGTGACTGTCTTCTGAGTGAGAGTCTTGTGTTTATAAGTGGTCGTACGTTCAGTCTCTGTTCCAGCGTCTCGTTGCAGTGGGCCTTTGTACGTTACTAAATCCTTCCGTGTTATTCTGTTGTAGTACGTTAAACTTCTCGTCTAATGCTACGCGGGTAGTGAGGTTTTATATCTACTCTAGTAAGATTTCCACTAGGGAGACACGTTCTCCTCCTCTGTTGCCTCTTGGTTATGGGTTTTCATCCATGTTACCGTTTGTACGCTGCGCGACGGTGGTTCGTAATCTATCAATTTCCTCATCTATCGCGGGGCCGTCAATATAGGATACATCTTGCTCTGTACGCCTGTCAATATTTAAGTTATCAAGTACTTCGCACGGGTGGAAAACGCTATCATCGTATGAAGTTAAAGAAAATTCTGCTCTGCCTGACACGTCAGTAATGATACTATTACTCGGCAAATTTCTTTGTCGCCTAACGTGTGAAGTTACTGACAATGTACTACTATCGATTTCATTAAACTGAAATTCACGTTCTGTTACGACCGTGTATTGGGGGCTGTTCTACGTTTGAACCTTCAAGTACAGTAGCGTGTCTTGTATTTCTTCTCATATACTTTGCGCGGTGCTATTTATTAAGTTATTGAAATTCTGGTCTAGTCGTTCGGCTGACTGTATTAGTATATTCGCTACAGTTTCGCTATGCAGCCAGGATCAGTTCTTGCACGAGTTACGCGGTATATTACTACCTTCGAACATTTACGCGCTCGGTTTGGCTTCTCGACCGTGTGTGTATGTGTGTGCGCTTGTGTGTATTAGATTAGCACTTACATTAAGAAGACGGAACGCATTTCAACGGATCGCGCTGTCTCGTTCTCGCACGGGTCGTTTCTGTGCTCCGATTGTCCGGTGTCGAGTTGCCTAGCGCTGGTCGCTGCGTTAAGGTAAGTCGTTCCTTCTGCCTTTGCTGCTTCGTCTCCTCCTCTACTATCGTGGTTGGTAGTAATCCGTTCTTTCTTAGTTACCACGTAGTTTTTCCTTTCTCTTTTTGGTCGTCCCAAGATTTGTTGCTTACCAAACTGTTACTTGCGATTGCTTTTTCACAGAATCCTTTTCCTTTTTCTGTTGCAAGCTGTTGCTGGAGGGCGATCCCACCGCTGCCACCAGATTTGTTGCGCGTTCGAGACGTCGCTATAATGTGGAGTTGCCCTGTACAACGCGTTGGAGCGGGAAGAGGCGGTGATGAATAAACTATCTTGTTGTAGAAAAGACTGAACCGGTCTTTATTTCCTGTTCGCCCGATACAATATTACGTACACGTCCGAAAGCGTGTCGGTACCCGAGAGTTAAAAATCTAGAGTATTCTCTTCCTATGTCTCAATCAGAGGGAATGGTGTTGATGTGTCAGTGTCATCTGAATGAGGACGCTGGCCATCCTAATTTCGATATTACTATTGCAAGAATGCCAGATTGCATTTCCGCATCCCAGCGTTTTGGTACTTCGGGCCGTGGCCCTCATTTATGGTCATCGGCATACCTCATTGCTGTACTTACAACAATAGTGTCGTAGCACATGCAGCAAATTACGTTTCTAAATTTCGTTAACGCTACATAAAAATATAAACTTTTAGCTTTAAAATGTATTTTGTCTGTTTTGCCACAATATCTCGTTTTCTAGATATAGTATATATAAATAAAATAAATAAATATTAGTAAACATTATTAGTAAATCTTATTTGTACGCGTATATCATGAATATATTTGTTCGGTACGATTTCTCTCCAATGAGTACGTATAGTTATTTCAGACGCATTTTTGAGTACTAAGTTTGAACTTAAAATAATAATATCATACTGTTATTATAATTCTTATCTTGATTGATGTAATTTTAGTGTGATTTTTTAAATTGATATAATCACCAAATTTTATTATCGGATTCATGTTCAGCAATCAAAAATATGTCTGAAATAACTATTCGCACTCATTAGAGAGACATCATACCGAACGATCATATTGATGATATACGCGCATAACTAGCATTTTTATTTCAATTATATCTAGGAAACTAAAGATCATTGCGAAACGGAACAAAATGCATTTAAAAACTAAAAATTTATACTTTCATGTAATGTTAACGAAAATTAGAGAAACAAATTGCTGCGGGTGCTACAACGTAATGAAAATCCTTAAAATCGTCGTTTTTGGCGTTTTCGACGTAATTTTTCTGAAAATTATTATGTGACAGACAAATTTGCAAAACGTATTCGTGTTTAGCAGACAAAACTTAATGAAAATCTTTTCATTTCATTACATCTACAAAAAAAACGTCGATTTTCGCAGACCAATATTATGCTTATTATTTATCTTTTTTGAATTTATATAAATTATTTTAATTATCTATAAAATGTATAAGATACCCCGTTAGAATTCAAACAAAAATAAATTCGAAATGCCTCCTATTAGAATTCAACCGCAGATGTCACTTGGCATAAAGGTAGATACATGAGTAAAGCGTTTATATCCTTGAAATGACCGAGTTAGTCAGGTTAAGCCTAGAATATAACCGGAGGACAGTGTAAGAAAATTATCATCAAGAAGACCTCCCCTTTAAGAAAATATACTAGATCTTCTTGTACACCATGTTATCATTTCGCCTCTTATGATTATGCGGAATAATAAACAGAACCTCAGAGATCTTGTTAACAACCAGAACCTTTATTTTCCTTCTGTCTGACCATTAAACAAAACCCAAACCGCACCTCATCCTTGCCCTCGCTCTACCTTCCACATTTACTCTTCTTCCACCGTCTCTCCCTTTTTACCAACTTCATCGTACGAATACACACTGTTGTAAGCGCAACAATAAAGTACGTCAAAGACCATAAACAGAGCCATGGCTCCGAATTGCCAAACGTCGCTATGCGGAAATGCAACCTGGCATTCCTGCAATAGAGATATCGAAATCAGGATAGTCAGCGTCCTTATTCAGATGACGCTGACACATCAACACCGTCCCCTCTGATTAACACATAGGAGGAGAATAAAAGGGGACATAAGACCGGCGCGTGTGCGACTCAAATTCTCAATTCTCGAGCACCGACACGCTCTCGGATGCATACGTAAAATTGTATGGTGCAATTAAGTAATAAAGACAAGTTCAGTTTTTTTTCACTCGAAGAAACACTTTATTAACCATCGCGCCACACCACCTTCTCCCGCTCTACTACGCTGTACCGGGCAACCCTACATTACCGAGACGTTTCGGACTCGCAACAACACGTTCAAACTATTCCAAATTCCCTATCTAAGATTACCTAGTAACATCTCATTCCCGTTTTTAGACTAAAGTCACTAAGTTATATAATTTCTTACTATAATTATTGGAAGTCTTCATATCGGTAGGATAGCAAACGAAATAATAAAGTTTTTTGGGAACCCCAAGTCGACGGTGTACAATGTTGCCAAGAAATTGTGGCGTCAGAGGAGTCCGAGGAGAGTTCTTTTACTCCGGCAAGGAAGATTTAAGTGAGAGAGAAGGTGACAAGGAACTGCCGTTATGTCACCTTTCTTCTTCCAGAAATGGTAAACGGTCACGAAAGAGATATATTTAGAGATTCTGAGGACGGTGGTAGTCTTGGATGGACGTCGTATATTTTTCAGCAAGGCGGCGCACTCACGCGAGCCATTTGGTACAAGATTGGCTCTTCGATAGTGTCGACATATTCTGGTCCAAGGACTTCTAGTCTTCTAATAGTCTCGACGTGAATTCTCTCGACTATTACATGTAGAACGTAATCGATAGAGTTACCAACAACTCCAGGCATCTCAAGTTGACCTTCCTCCAGGCCGCCATTGAGGCGGCGTTTGTGGCCGGGTCCCAGTGGAAAAGGATGTATTCGCACTTTAGAACCAGAATCAAGGCGATGATTGAGGTATAGAGCGGCTACATCGAGTAAAAGGATCCAAGAAAGATACCTTAACCCCTTAGTTTACAATGTCCTGTTAGGGACGTGGTATGTCAACCGGGCCAAACGTCAACAAATCGTATTAGAGACGTAGTACGTTGATCTCGCCGAACATGAATAAGTCGTATCAGAGACGTGGTAAGTCCACCGCACCACGTCTTAGAGACGTTGTGAGCTGATCGGGCTACATGCGACATTACACTTACCAACATGTTTTGAAAGATATCATATGATCGAAGATTATTAAATTTTTGTAAATTTTATTAAGACAATGATATTCATCAAAATCTGTTTATTTAGAAATTTAAATAAAAATATTATTAATTTATTATTTACTTCAAGACAATAAATCTTTCTTGTTCAATGATCAATTGATCGTAAATATTTATCGGACATCTTGCAAGGTAAAGTTAATTGTACCTTACACATGTATTTACAAATCATATGACGTCTGCGATTTGCACAACTTTGAACGCTCAGCCATACCGTGAATGGCTCGACGTGGACCGATCTTGCAGTCACTTATGGCCCGCGCCATCGAAACTTAAATCGTAAGGCAAGGGGTTAAGTTAAATGTTAAAGCATTTCTTCGTATCTTTAATATTGACTTTAAGACTCTGTTACCTTTCGGGCAACCATATTGTTTTATAGCGTCAGAGGCGAGAAATTACATACAGAAATTGTCTTGCAAAATGTAGATTTATTTTAAAGTTTCCACTGAAAAAAATTGGTTTCGTAATCCTGAAACCTGTAAAAGGTGCAGAAAAGTGAGATATCCATTTGACATGTCACGTATCATCGTAAAATAATTCCCCAAATAATAATACATTTTTCAGTCATTCTCAGCTGTCACGGTGATTTCTGACAGCTCAGCTATGATATTCAATTACTCGGTTTTCACTATGTATTACTACTATAACTGAGTTTCTTGTATATTTTGCACCCGCGAAGATCATAATAATATACTTATTTCACAGAGAAACTGAAAAAAAAGCTATAAATTACAAGAATAATGTTTAGTTATCCGCTTATAAGTTGCGACTGGTTTTCTAAATTCAGCTCGTCCGAATCACCGGCGCAAAATCAAAGGGCGAACCCGGAACGCGAGATCGAATTCGGGTCTCTAAAGACTTTTTCTCGAACCTTATGGGCGCCTAGTGCGCGCAAGTTACACCCACTAAACAACGGCCAACGCGGTCGGCAAAGCCGTCCGCGCCTCGGCCCCGCGACCCGAGTTCGTCCTGAACGGGACCGGTAGCTCCGAGATGGGTTGAGTCGTACACGGGGTGGTCCGTATGGTCATAACGGGGTTAACAATAAATAAAAAGAAAAAACCGGTAGCTTCGGTGTGTTAATGCTTACCTTTATTTGGTCTCTGCGACAACCAGACAGTACGAGGCGCTCTACTATACCGCCTCACAATATACAATTTGTTTCGCTCTTCTATAACCAAACCGGCGGACCCGCGGTGTACGCTGATATTAGCCGGCCTTTCAAGCGGCCGCCGAGCCAAGATAAAGAGGACAGATAGCACACGCTGCACCTTCGGGGTGATCTTCCCCGCAGCGCTCCACAATACATACACACAAAAAAACAATCGGATACGGATAGGCGGCCTCACAAGATCAGGCTCCTAGTGGCTGGCTCAGAGGGACGCTCGTCCTTTCTTGCTACCTCGTTCTCTCGTCCTCGTTCAACCGGGCCCCGGCTCGCTCCGTTGCCCGCTCTCTCTTTCTCTCTCTCTCTCTCTCTCTCTCAGCTTCCATGGGATGACGACCTCTTTCTCTCTCTCTCGCCCACTCTCAGCTTCCATGGGATGACGACCTCTTTCTCTCTCTCTCGCTCACTCGCTCACTCGCGATAACCCAAATACTAAGGACTCCCTCTCTCTTTTGAGCCGAAAATCTCTTTCGAGAGCCGCAATTCTCTTCCGAGAGCCGAAAATCTCCTTTGAGAACCGAAGAATCTCTTTCTGCCGGGGAGTCTGCTGATTTTAAGCAGACTTTCCCCTTCCTTCGTGGTGCCGAAGTCCGCCCCTCTTCAACAGCCGGATTTTTGCCGGCGGTTACCCATTCGTCTTCTAGCCCGTCGCTTCACCTTCGGCCTTGGTGACTCCTGACCTTGGCTCGCCCTTGCGCGCGACTTCGGCCCATTGGCTTTACCGCTGCAGAGGGGATGGAACACAATATCTCAAGCGGTGCTGGTAACGGCTCCTCGATAGCCGCCAAAAGATCAGACTAGTATAAGCCGACGACAGGCGTAACGTGCCGCAGCATGCGACCACAGCCATTTGGCTAAACGCTACTAGAATCCATCCACGATCTAGGTCACCGTTACGGCTCGTAGGTCCACGCCCATCGAAACCGTTGGTGACGCCCACCGGCCCGAAGACACACAGCATCAGCTGCCAGCTTCGACGACGCCAGTGGTACGGTCTGAGTGGCTACTAACTCCACCGTAACCTTATCTACCACTGGGGCCGAGGTAAGCACAGTACCGTCTAAGCGAACCGACTCACCTTTCACCGCAAACGCCGGGGCATCTTCCGGTAGGGGAAGATTGGCTTGCGCTCCGACCCCGAAGTCTACCAATCTTTTTCGTTGGACGTTTGATTCATTCGAGCTTATGTGCTTGCGAACTAGCCGGACTTCACTCCCACGTGGGTTACTCTCACAATGGGTTAGCTGCCCGTCCTAGCCGGGTAATCGAATTAAGGGTGTTGCCCACTAACCGTTCCGGTTTTCCAACGGGGTAAGTTCGAATGCGCCATTAGTGCAACGCAGGATGCCTTTCGGATTGCTCCGAAATGACAGGGCTTTTCCCTCGTCTCTGTATGATGTCTCTCGTAATCATGGACCGCCGAAGCGTCCTCATAATACGAGACTGTCGTTGGCAGGTAAACACCTTTTGGACGTTTAATCATTGGAGGCCGGGGCGGCGCGGCCTCCTCATGCCCACCATGTCGACGACTATCGCATCATGAGAAGCCGCCAGCAGCTTCTTCATGCCGACGACAAGGTAATGTTCCACGGGCCCTTTAATCATTGAGAGCAATGCTTCTCTCATATTCGTTCAAGGTTCCGTCGTCATTCTTTTACGCAAGGGAAGCGGGAAACCTGATAGACAGCACTCCCGCACGCTTCCAGGCTTTGAGACAAAAATTCGTTCGAGAGTGGGTGTTCACTAATCATCAGAGACCGTAATCTCCTTATGCCAACGACGTAGAAAAAGTACTAATTCCGGAGGGCCGTAGCCTTCTCATATTTAGAGGACTCTGTCATCGTTCAATGTTCCCGAAGGGACTCAGTACTTCAAAAGCCGCTGCATTGCGTAGCAATACGAGCGGAATCTGACTGGGTACCTCGGGGTCGTCAACCCCGTACCGTAGGCGAGCCCGCAGAGTAGGCGCATACGCTACGGCCCCCCTGAGGGACCGCCAAAAGATCAGACTAGTATTTGTCCTGACACGCGTAACGTGCCACGACATGCGACATCAGCCATTAGGCTAAACTCTACCAATTAACTATTCAATCTATCCAGTTTGGCAACGACTAACAGGAGAGCGGGTGATGGAAAAATCCAGCAGCGCCTGCGGGCGTACTTCGCAGGATAGGCAGTTCGGCCGTGACCGTACGCGCCTCCAAACCCACCAATCGCGCGCAGGGTGTGCGGTGAACCGCTATCCCCCACGCGGCTTGCGCACGTGTCACGCCCACGGGGACCACGGGGAAGCCTGCCCATTTGTGTCCCGATCCTGGACACACGCTCTGAACCTATTGACTCTATTGATACTCTGAACAGGTAATAGGATTAGGTGTTCTAAGTGAAATGGGATATGACTGGATGTAAGGATACAAGATCCTGCTAGCCAGCCATTGAATAGCGGGTGGGACCCTGCTTAGTTTGGAAGCTAAACCCTACCTAGGAACTCAGCTATGAATTCCTAAACAACCCGGGTGTGTAGTGATCTCGCGAAGATTACGAGGCCACACCCCCATAACCGAGGTCTCAGACATTCCTCGGCTTAGTTGTTCCAGAAATCTACCAACAACCTCCCTTTATTCAAAGGGTCTACCTGCAGAATACGGAAAAGACCAAGAAAGCCTCTGAAGACGACACCAAGAAGGGTGCTGCTGCTGGCCACTCCCAGGCGCCGACTGGAACGAATTCCCGCAGTGCCTCTCTCTGCGTTTGAAGAGCTGGCAATGGAGGAAGTGATGCGCCGCAGTGTCCTCGCCGTCCCCGCAAGCACACATTCCACCGTCTACAATTCCCAGATCCGCGAGGCGCCTCTGGAAGTTGCCATGTCCGGTGATCATTTGCGTGACGTAGTGGTCGGGATTGAACCAGGACGCAACAACCCTAGCCCCAACATCACCGAAGAAGGCACGTGTGATGTGACCTTTGACAGAAGAAGACCATCTGTCCTGCCACATCTCCGTTAACGCTAACCTCATGAGGCCTAACGCCTCCTTTTTGTTCCCTGCGTAGGAAACAATCCTATCTCCTACCTTGGCATCCCTCTTTTTTCTAATTTCAAAACGCGCCCGGGATTCCGCGAAAAGGATGTCGACGGGAATCGCGCCTACAGCCACACAGAGCGACTCAGTCAATGCCGTGCGATACGCGGCGGTCACCGAAATGAGCACCTGGCGTTGCAGGGACCTGAGGATCTTCAGGTCGCCCCTGGTGCACAGGTCGGTCCACCCGGCGGCAGCGTATGCCACCGTCGGTGCGAACACGCCCAAGTATATTGCCGAGAACGCCCCGAAACGCAGGCCCCATTTACATCCGGCCTGCCTGCCTAGCTTGCTAAAAAGGAACCGACATTTTCGCTTAGATATTTGCAATGGGTGGATACACCCATTCCTCTATGTGGATACCAAGGTACTTAACTGATTTCTTAAATTGAATCTTAATATTTCCTAATCGGATGGCCGGTGGCCTAATCGCAAGGTCAGCCTTTTTGGCCCCGACCGCTTTTCGCTTCCGATCGGGACGCGCTTCTCCCCGTCTAACTATTGGTGCCCTTTTGACATAGTCGCTTTTGAGGACAATTGCCTCAGTCTTTCGCGAAGAAAGCTCTAATTTGGCAAAGCTGCACCATTTTTCTATTTTGTCGACTACTTCTTCTGCTTTTATTTCTATTTTTTTGCGGGAGTCACCGCTGACTAATACGAGAAGATCAATCGCGTACGCTAAGAACTTATCCCCTACTCTAGCTTCCAGAGCCCTAAGGAGTCCGTCAAACATTACGTTCCAACAGGTTGGACCTAACACCGAGCCCTGCGGGCAACAACTGGTAGCCTTCTTCGAGACAGTTATATCTCCGAAGAAGAAAGAGACTTTCCTATCACGGAAGTAGTCAACAAGCACTTTGAAGATGTTAATAGGGCAGTTCTTCTCCCTAAATCCTGATAGTGAGGGCAACAGACGTTGTCAAACGCGCCCGAGATATCGAAGAGTAGCGCAATGACGTATCTCTGTTCGGAGGCAGAGTCCATCCGTCGCAACTCCACGACAGCGTCCTCCGTCGACCATCTGGGTGTGAAACCGAACTGCCGATCGGAGATCTTACCCGGCGAGAGTGACGTCTGGTTGAGTCGCTTCAGAAGAAGCTTCTGGAAGAGTTTCCCTATTACGGAGAGGAGACAGATCGACCTATAGGATTTGTGGTCCTCCACGTCCTTGCCCTTCAGGAAGACTCTGAGCGAGCCCTTCTTTCAGATCGAAGGAAAGACGCCCAACTGAAGGCACCCATTGAAAAGCCTGATGAACTAACCGGGGATTGCCTTGTAGGCGACCTTGAGTACCAAGACCTTGATGAGATCCAGGCCTGGCGCCATGTGGTTAGTCATAGATCTGACTGCTGCAGCGATTCCTGCACCCGTGAAGAGAAGGCCATCGGCAGTGTCAGGCACATGTTGTTCGTTATCTCTGATTTCGCGCTGTTGCAGCGTGTCCTCGTTCTCCCGGTCATCCAGCACGTGCACGTCAAGCAGTCGAGCAGCGGTCTCCTCTAGGGTGACGGTCGAGGAGTTTCCGCCACGGAGAATGCTCAGCACTATGTCAACCCGGAGCTTATCGGCCTGATGCTTATAAACAAATCCCCAGGACTTTGAGTTACCTTGCTCCGTGACAAATTTCCGCCAGCTCTCGAGTTTCGTCTTCCTCAACTCCCTGGTGTACTCCCGCAAAGAAGAGCGTTAGAGTCGCAGTTTGGCGGGTCGGTTCAACACTTCCTTGCTGAAATGCACGTCTCTTCCTATAGACGATTTTCTCTTTTATCGTTAGATTTTCGTCCACCACGGATTGGAATTCCTATATTACCTTTTTCTTGGCATTGCTTTCTCACAGGCGTCCATAAGAGAGCCCGCAAGAGCATCCGCGAACTTCACCACGTCCTCCGCAGACGTCAAACCGAGGACCTCAAGTCTCGATATGGACAGATCGACGAGGCTCTCTACGAACTTCTCCCAGTCGGCCCGATTGGTGTCGAACTAAACTTTCGTAGTTCGCTGCTCCCTGCCTCTGACTTTTGGCACCCTCAGCCTAATGTCCATGGAGTTGTGGTCACTGGTTGTTCAGTCGCAACGTATCTTCCATTCGCCGACGAACTGGCTCATGGATGGGAACAACAGGGTCACGTCGATGCGCGACAATCCTCATGACGTCCAGTAGGTGGGCGGCTGTCCGACAACATTAACGACTTTTTATCCGCGAGCCCGGATAAAGTCCCGGAGCATCGCTTCCCTATCGTCCAATTTACAATCAGAGAGAGGATCGCGCACTGGCATCCATTCCCACTAACACTCTTTGCTCCCTCAGTGAACAAAGCACCTTTTCGAGATGCCTAAGGTGCCCGTCTATCCCATCGCTAAACTAAAAATAGCACGATGCGACGTAGAAAGAGAAGCCGGGTGCTCGCACTTCCGCACATGCGCAGTGCGTTGTACTGAGCTGCGAGACAAGCATTATCTGAAATTCGGGGTTACAAGCGACTACTGCGGCCCAATGACATTGCGCGTACACGGCAGCCACCTTCATTCCAGTCCCTAGTCCGATGAAGGCGTACCCACTGCCCTGCTTACGGACGTGCAGCTCCTGCAAGAGCAGGATATCCAGTCGCTTTTGGACAATGAGTTGACGAACCTCCCCTGTCACAACAGCCGAATGCCTCATATTCAGCTGTAGCACCCTAATTCCCGTGGCTCTAAGCAACGCAGGCAGTGAAGTGTTCCTGGCCGGCACCAGAGGCACGGAAGAATCGACTACCTCTACTTTGGTTTGGAACGTGGTCGCAATCGCGGCATCTACGTTCATCGCGGAGCTATTGCCAGAGCCTATCCTGGTTTGACTCTCCCAGTCGAGGATTGCCGGTGTGAGCAGCCTATCATATTTCTCTAAGCTAACACTGACAGCACGAAGGCTGAGAACCTGTGACCGTGCACCGAATTGCTCTGATCCGCTGATGTGCGCGGACACGGTTGGTCGAGGCGCCCTCTTGGAAGCAGGGGCATCAACCTAGCGCGCGACCGAGCGTGCACGCGACAGAGCATCAGAGGATCCCCCCGCTTCCAAAGTTGCAGCCCTGTCTGGTCGGAAGCGTTCGGCCAGACGGACACTACTCCTCAACACATCTTTGTAAAATTTATCCATAATAATTTGTATTTGGTAANTTGGTTTGGAACGTGGTCGCAATCGCGGCATCTACGTTCATCGCGGAGCTATTGCCAGAGCCTATCCTGGTTTGACTCTCCCAGTCGAGGATTGCCGGTGTGAGCAGCCTATCATATTTCTCTAAGCTAACACTGACAGCACGAAGGCTGAGAACCTGTGACCGTGCACCGAATTGCTCTGATCCGCTGATGTGCGCGGACACGGTTGGTCGAGGCGCCCTCTTGGAAGCAGGGGCATCAACCTAGCGCGCGACCGAGCGTGCACGCGACAGAGCATCAGAGGATCCCCCCGCTTCCAAAGTTGCAGCCCTGTCTGGTCGGAAGCGTTCGGCCAGACGGACACTACTCCTCAACACATCTTTGTAAAATTTATCCATAATAATTTGTATTTGGTAATCGGAATGGAGGTCGAGCAACGCAGAGCCGCCTTACGTTGCCAAGCCTAGAGAACCCGGGGGGTTGGCAGGTACCCCGGGGTTGTATTGTTAGCGACTGCGCATCTTTTCCGTCCTCGCAGCCCTTCATACCCTCGGCACGATACTTCCATTTTGGTATTAGGACTGCAAATGCAGGCCGGCCCGCGCTAAAAATAAAAGGGAGAACTCCGGTTCCGTCGTCGCTGCGAACAAAGCCACAAAGACGTAGGGCCTAGTAGTTTTAATTTAAGGGCAGTTCCCGCGCGCCTCCCACGCACCGCAGTACGCAGAAGGAAGGGCGGGAGTTATCTGTCCCGGGGATGAGGTTAGGGTGGTTGAAGTTTTTTGATGAGTAAGGTTTTTACCGCATTTGAACCATTACGTGATCGCGGTAGTGCTTGGGTGGGATGTGGGAGTGGTTTGCGGAAAGGAAATGTGGAGAGGAGTGGGGGTTTCTGCGATGCTNGGCAGGTACCCCGGGGTTGTATTGTTAGCGACTGCGCATCTTTTCCGTCCTCGCAGCCCTTCATACCCTCGGCACGATACTTCCATTTTGGTATTAGGACTGCAAATGCAGGCCGGCCCGCGCTAAAAATAAAAGGGAGAACTCCGGTTCCGTCGTCGCTGCGAACAAAGCCACAAAGACGTAGGGCCTAGTAGTTTTAATTTAAGGGCAGTTCCCGCGCGCCTCCCACGCACCGCAGTACGCAGAAGGAAGGGCGGGAGTTATCTGTCCCGGGGATGAGGTTAGGGTGGTTGAAGTTTTTTGATGAGTAAGGTTTTTACCGCATTTGAACCATTACGTGATCGCGGTAGTGCTTGGGTGGGATGTGGGAGTGGTTTGCGGAAAGGAAATGTGGAGAGGAGTGGGGGTTTCTGCGATGCTGTCGGGTGGCGCCACCTCAGCTCCAGAGAGCTCAGCGACTGTCAATGCGGGTTTCATACCCCTCGAGACGCTGGCCATCCTTCGGCGTCTCACTGTTTCGTCGTTACCCGCTCCGCTACCACAACGAACTAGGGAACCTAAAGAAGAAAAAAAATATATTAATGCCTCCGGTTCCGTCGCCGCTGGGGCAGAGCCACAGAAGCGCAGGGCCCGGTAGGTCTGTATAACGCAACCACTGTCCGGCTTCACCGCAACGCCAGGGTTGCGGGGAAGAGGGCGGTTGGGAGACGGGCCACCACAGGAAATGGAATAATAGGGCTTTACCGCATAAGGGCAGTTCAACTGTCCGCGGTAGCGCTGTGATTTTCTCAGTGGGAAGGAAGAGGCGTCTATAACGTTGGACCGCTTAAGAACTACTTATATGTTCGCGGTAATGCAATCGGCCT
>NW_014554385.1:0-7672 GCF_001313825.1 Dinoponera quadriceps | reverse complement strand
TGGGAACCGCGTGAGAACAGATTTCCTGTTCGCGGTAATGCTGAGGGGGTTGCGGAAATGGAGGTGAGGGGATTTTGTTTTAACCGCGTGAGAACAGATTATCTGTTCGCGGTTGTGCAATGAGATTCACAGGAGGGATGGAAGGTGTAAAGGTTGCAGAGTGCCGCGTGAGAACAGATTACCGTTTGCAGTAGTGTTATGTTAATAAAGGAAGGGATCACAGGGTAGGAGAGGGAGGTGGGAGAATCCGTCAGCAAGCCCGAGGCTCCAGCACGCCAGCTTGCTGTCTTAGCGGATTTCATACCGCTCGAGACGCTGGCGTGCCTTCTGCGCCTCGGCACCAAGCCGCCGGCAGATTGTCCCACGAGGGACCCGCTGAGCACTCCCCCCTCCCACTCGGGAGGAAGGTAGCATAAGTCCAAGCCAGAGCCCCGTCAGCCGCCAGGAGGATTGATAGTTGCGACCTCCTTCAGCGTTTCCGAATCACACCTCGAGGAGGTGGGGTTGGCACGTGGGAGGTGCTGAGAACCAACATCTCCCTTCTGAGAGTCCCGCCAAAAGATCAGGGAGAGGCGAGGCCACGGGGCCCGGCGGTGGGTTTGGGCGGCCTCTACTCCTCCACCCGGCGATTGATACTTCGCCCGCTTCTCGCCGCCATCCAAAGCGGAGCTACACGTATACTTGGAACGCGGAGCTCGCCTTGACAATCCCTGTACGCCCGCCGCGCGCGGTCTCGGCTATCTTGCAAACAAAAAAAAAACTCGACGACTTAATTAGGCGCTCTCGGAAGCGCTCCACCCGATTTGCGATAGGACCCTTTCGAGGGCCACTGCCCTTGTAATGGGCGCTCCGCGCTGTCACGTCACAAAGTTCCGACTTTTCTCAATCGAGGCGTCATACTAGAATTACTAAATTTGCTACAGTTTTATCACGTCAGTAACACCAATAGTATAACATCTCAAATAATAATTTAATCTATAATATTTTATCTCGTTTGAATCGGTGCGATGTTGCCAGATATTTGAAAATCTATTTTAAGTGTTAAATGTTAGATGCGAAATTGAAGTATGCATGCTCTCCTGAGTGTACATGCTCTCCTGAGTTGAATCTCTATCGCTGACCGCCTTTTATCACGCGTTCATGCTCATCTTTTTCCCACTTTGGTTAATATTTTGTTGAAATACACATTTAAAAATGATTAAAAGACAATTTTAGACATAATTGCATTTTTATATTTATGGATGCAAATAAAATATTATAATGAACTTTTTATATCCCAGACAACATAACGTTTGAAATTAATATTTAAAATATCTTCAAAATGTCTCACAAAATAAATAAGGTATTGTAGAGACATCTTTGAAACATTTTTAAGAAGCCTTGTACCCCAATTTTAGACTTACGTTTTCTGGGATTTTATTAGCGAGAAAATAAAATGTGACAACCTAGAGAGTACAAAAATATTCTATGAATATTTAATGAATATTTGTTACGGATATATGTATATTCATAGAATGTATTAAAACAATGTTATAAGTTTATAGTGGTTACATTCTGATATTCACTCCCAGGAAAAAGAGATCGTATAAAAAATTTGCCCCTATAAGACTATTTATAATTACATATTTTCACAACTAAAAAATATTTTTATTTAGAAATTATTTGCAAATAAAATTGAAGTAAATGTTTTTGAATACTTGTACTTCTGACAGCACCTGATATTGACAATTAATTAAATGACAACATCATTTTTTTCGTATAGACATATACGATCATATACGAGAGTAACCTGAAAAGTTTTGAGCCTTAATATGAAGATGGCGTTACTTGTCAAAACCATTTTACATTCATTTTTTTTCATTTTTTCAATTTTTACACTGAAATCGACTAACAAACAACAATTGAGCGTCCAAAATGGCTGAAATTTTCACAGATACATTTCAAAGCATACGAGGTGTGTTCATAAAATAACGAGAATTTTTAAATTTCGCGGATTTGGAGAGTCCGATTGTCAACATTTTTTTTTATTATGTTGGTATACATGCCCCTGAAGTATAATAAAATTTTCAGCTTTATTCATTGTTTACTTTGTCTGTGGCAGTCGCTAAGGTTAGACGTGCTTTATGAGCTCGGCGATTTTCGTTTGTTAAAAAAACTTTGTTAAAAGAAAAAAATGAAATAAAGTGTAACAAAGTGTGTGAAATGTTAACAAAGGCCTATGGTGAGTCTGCTATGAGTAAAACAAGAGTTTACGAGTAGTATAAGCGTTTCCAAGATGGCCGTGAAGACGTTGAAGATGACGAACTCCCCGGACGCCCCAGCACATCAACAACCGATGAATACGTGGAAAAAGTGAAAAAAAATGGTTATGAACGATAGCCGAATCATAATCAGAGAAGTCGCTGATGATGTTGGCATATCGATTGGCTCATGTCATGAAATTTTTTCGAGTATTTTGGGTATGAAACGCGTGGCAGCAAAATTTGTTCCAAAATTGTTGAATTTTGAACAAAAACAGCGGCGAATGGAAGTTGCTCAGGAGTTACTAAATGAAGTCAACGACAATGCAGAATTATTGAAACGTGTTATAACAGGTGACGAAACATAGGTTTACTGATATGACGTCGAAACTAAGGCTCAATCGTCCCAGTGGAGGCATTCTGGCTCGCCAAGACCGAAAAAGGCTCGACAAGTGCGGTCGAACGTAAAAGTTATGCTCACTTTGTTCTTCGATTTTAATGGCATAGTGCATTATGAATTCTTGTCACGAGGTCAAACGGTCAATAAGGAGTGCTACCTACAAGTTCAACGCCGTTTGCGTGAAGCAATTTGAAAAAAACGCCCGGATTTGTGGAAAAATAATTCTTGGCTTTTGCACCACGATAATGCACCTGCTCACACTTCATTGCTTGTTCGTGAATTTTTAGCCAAAAACAATACTGTAACGATGCCCCAGCCTCCATATTCGCCAGACATGGCTCCATGTGACTTTTTCCTATTTCCAAAAATAAAGAGAACCTTAAAGGGCCGTCGTTTTACAAGCATAGATGACATTAAAAGTGCATCGCTGAAAGAGCTAAAGGCTATCCCAAAGATCGAGTTTGAGAAGTGTTTCGAGGATTGGAAGAAGTGCTGGCACAAGTGCATAATATCTAATGGGCACTATTTTGAAGGCGACAAATTAATGTAGACGAACAAATAAATATTTTTTTCAAAAAACGAAAATTCCCGTTATTTTTTGAACACACCTCGTATACGATTGTAATACCAGAATAATTTGGACGAGGAACAACATTTTTATATTGAGGTTCAACACTTTTCAGACAACCCTCATATGTAAGCACATATATGATCAAAATTCATATATGATTTTATGTAATTATATGTAATCATATTTAATCATTTTTTCCAGACTGCCAGTACTAAAAATCTAGTTTAAATAACATACTATAGATTTTTAGTATAGTTGTGAATATCAGAATGCAGTAAGTATATTTTTACATGAAGAGCACGCGAGGTGGGCAACACAGTGTGCTAAACTTGAACAGTTTGTAGAGGGGAGCACTTCTTAAATACGAACGTAGACTACTAGATATAAATGAGCAATCATTCAGAAATTATTAGGTTGTTCGTTTCAAATTTTCTACGTAACTTGAAAACGCAATATTTTATTCTCTGAGTAACTTTATTGAAGCAAATATCTTCCGTTTTGTTCAGTGACCTTGGCCCATCTCTCAGGTAGCTGCATAATGCCCTAGCTCCAAAACAAAGAATTCTTAGTAGCAAAAAATTGATCGAGGTGCATTTTTACCGCTTCCAAAGACTCGATACTTTTGTTTCGTAGAAAATATTTTAAGTAAAGAAATAGATAATAGTCAAATGGGGCAATATCGGGAGAATATGGGTGATGAGAAAGAACATCCCAGCCAAAGCCAACAACTTTCTAAGGATGGACATTGAGACATGAAATCAGGCGTTATAGTGGTGAAAGACAACTTTACGCCTGCTGACCAATGCAGAGCGCTTCTGTGCGACGGTAGGTTTTAATTTATCCAACTGGAGGCTATACTTCTCCGCGTTGATGATTTCGTTCAGCTAAAGAAGCTCGTAATACACTACACATTTGAAATCCAACCAGAAGCTGAGAAGAACATTTTGAATGGAGTCCCGGTTTGATTACTGTTTGTGGAGTAGCGTCTCTGGTTTCCTACGATCTCTTGCGGCTAATATTATTATATAAGATCCAAGTTTTATCCCCCGTTTTATCCTTTTTAGAAAAGGTTCCTTTTGATGCCGTTGAATTAACATATTGCAGTTTAACTGAACAAACGACCGTCAAACATCAACTGAGCGTCCAAAATAGCTGAAATTTTCACAGGTATTTTTCAAAGCATGTATGATTGTAGTATTAAAATAGTTTTGACGAGTAAAGTAATCTTCATATTGAGGCTCAAAATTGTTCAGACTACTCTCGTATATACGAGGGTGGATCAAATACAAACCAGTCTTTTGCAAAAACCACCATATATATTTCAACCACTATATATATTTCAAACCACCATATATTTTTCAAAATAAATTCTAATCTACATTTTTCTTATTTTTCTAAATATTCCCCTATCTTATCTATACACTTCTGCCAACGGTCTGGTCATTTTTTAATCCCGGTATCATAACAAGTTCGCGGATGTGTGTCAAACCTATTGCACATGAACTGCTGCACCTCCTCATTCGTTGTGAAACGCTGTCCACCAAAAGCTTCCTTGAGTGGCCCAAACATATGGAAGTCGCATTGTGACATGTCTAGGCTCTAGGGTGGATGTTCTAGGACAGCCCAGTGCATATCGGCCAATTTTTGTTGTGTTACTACTGCGGTGTGGGATCTGGCGTTGTCATGGAGAAGTAACACACTTCTGATCGGAATGCCGCGCTTTTGGCCGATAGGCAGCTTGAACTGAAGTTCCAGAGAAATTTCAAGAACATTTAAGTGCTTATTGCCTTCTATGAGTTCTCAAACAGCCTCGATGTTCTGCGCTGTGATGTTGGTGCGGGGACGGCGCGGGTAGGCAATGTTTTAACACACTTCCGTCCTTTCTTAAATTCGTTACACCACTGCTTTACCTGACCCCATGAAAGGATTCTTTCCCCGAAATGTGGAAGTAAATGGCGCCAAATTTCAACAGTATTTATATTTTTGTTAACGAGAAACTTAATAATAATACGTTGTGCAATTGCGGGGTGTACCTCTTTCTCGCTCATCGTGATTGCTGCTGAGAGTAAGAAGCACGTAGGGCTAACGTTATTACTGTCTTCCACATGACCCCCCTCTACTGCCCATAATGTTGTCGACCCCTGACGCCGCCGACGGCCGCGCAATTTAAAAAGGCTCGTTTATATTTGATCCACACTCGTATTTAAATGAAGACATAATACAATAATATTTCAAAGTCCAATAATATTTCATTGCCTCTCAAGTACACGCAGTATATTGTCCCTGTCACTAAAAAATTTCCCAGAGTGCATTTTTTGTGGATACAAGTTATTTGTTTTATTCTGTTAAAAATTCGAAATATTATGATATAAATATTTAGAATTACAAATATTAGCTAATAAACTTAATTCCTGCCGCTTTTCATTTTCAAAATTGATTTGTTTCGAAAAGAAGATGAATGAATATCTTAATCATGGTAATTTTTCCGATTTTCTACTACTTTCTTCCATCTCTCCGGCAACCGGATAATACTACAATGGTAGAACGTGATGTCTATCGAGGTGATCCATTTATGGACTTATTTGTAACTGGGGAGGTATGTTTCTGTAAGTGCATGTTGCATCGACCTGAAAAGATGGCAGTCTGACGGTGTCGTGCCTGGAAAGTACGCTGAATGCGGGAGGACTTCCCATTCAAAGTGTAAAAGTGTCTGCTTCATGTTTTTTGCAACATGCGGTCGAGCGTTGTCATTTAAAAGAATGACTTCGCGCCAGTTGTCAGCTACGGAAGGTCTCTTTTGTATCAACTCGTCACTCAATCGATATAATTGCTGGTGATAGCGATCAACTGTAACGTTTGATTTGGACGCAAGATCTCGTGATATAATACACCGTTCCACCGAATGCAGAGCAAGGTCTTATGCCCATGAATATTCCTCTTCGTCGTTAAAGTGGATGGTTGGCCAGGATCAACCCATGATTTCCTCCGTTTGGGATTATCAAAATAAATCCATTCTTCATCGCCAGTCACGACACCCCACAAAAAGAAACTTTTTTTCTCTATCTTTCAAACAAAAAATTCGCGATAGACAAACGATTCAAAATGGCATTTTCTCACAACTCATGTGGTAGCCATATCCCTTCCTTATGAACTTTTCTCATGACATTCAAGCGTTTTGAGGCGGTCATTGGAATAACATTTAACACTTTCGACAACTCTAAAAGCGTTTAAGCTGGATCCTCATCGAGCATTTCTTGCAGCTCGACATCTTCAAATTTTTTGTCTATCCTGGACGTTTTTTATCTCTCACGTTAAAATCACAGTTTCAAAAGCGTTCAAACCAAATCTACATGTTCTTTCCGATTGAATTTCATCACTATTCAATTCGGATAATAAGCGATGCGTATTACCTGCGGTTCTCTTGAGGTCGAAGTAGTAAAGAAGCATGTCGGAAAAACAGCTAATCGCGGTTCATTTTTAATCGATTGGAAAATCTCTTTGATGTCGAAAAATCTAACATGTGAGGAGTTAATCAGCAATGTCTAAACTACACAAGACATGCGACTTCACCGTCGAAATTTGTCAGCGTTGGAGCTCTCTATTAGCGAGCGGCGGGATTTAAGTTTAGCACCAAATAAATTCATATAAGTTTTTTGACGGCAGCAATGATATATCGTTTAGTTTCATGCATAGCGGAAGGACAGTAAGAGGTTAACAACTTACTATACAAAAAATAATTAAGAACATATCTTTTGTAACTTACTTATTACAATTATACGTATTACTTACTTTGTAATAATATAAATATTTAAGTATAGTGCAACATTAATATGTCGTTTATGTCAGGTTATGTCGAGGGCGGTTCAATAAGTACCCGTGTTAGAAATGAAGATACCATTTAAAAAAAAAATTTTTTTTTATTTATCAACATAGTCCCCTTTTAGAAAGATACACTTCTCCCAACGTTCCTGCCATTTTTTTAACCCCTCCAAAAAAAAGGATTTGTCGAACTCTCCAAAATACGCCTCTGTCTCGGCGATGACTTCCTCGTTTGAGCTAAATTTTTTTCCCGCGAGCCAATTCTTCATGTTAGGGAACAAGAAAAAGTCGCAGGGAGCCAGATCGGGTGAATACGGGGGGTGCGGCAGCAATTCATAAAGCAATTTATGCAGTTTGGCGGCAACAACTCCGGATGAATGTGCTGGTGCGTTATTGTGGTGAAACAGCACCTTCTTTTTCGCCAAATGCGGCCGTGTCTCCTTCAATTTTTTGTCGAAGCGGTCCAATAACTCACTGTAGTATTGTCTAGTGATCGTTCTTCCTTTCTCTAAAAAATCCATGAGGATGACGCCGTTCGCATCCCAAAAAATCGTCGCCATGACCTTTCCGGCCGATGGGACTGTCTTCGCCTACTTTGGAGCAGATTCACCGGGAGAAACCCATTGTTTTGATTGTTGCTTA
>NW_014554384.1:2400110-2410705 GCF_001313825.1 Dinoponera quadriceps | reverse complement strand
GTTCCTACCGAATATATTTCCAATATTCCATTGGGTGACAATTCGTAACAGGTTGTATCTTAAATTTCAATTGGAATTATAAATAGTTCTCTAGGCACACGAGGTCACTTTGTTAGTGTCCTTCGAGCAGTCACCGAATCGACATTTGTACCACTTCTACAAAGTATACTATTTGCGCCAAAGTAAGGAGTTTCACACATTGTTCTTAAACTGATATTATCTACAGAAATTTTCTTAAATTTTGTTTATACGGACGTACAGGTATGAATAAAAAGTGTGCGCTGATTACATATCGAGGACCATGTTCATCTCAGATTTATAACAACTTTTTTCATCCTCATCTTTGTCACGTGTGCAAAGTGCCAAATCAAGGGAAGCTGCAGCTGTGCAAAGGATGCAAGATGATTGCTTATTGCAACGATCACCATAGAACAATGCACTTAGTAGAACATAAGTACATTTGTCAAGCTATACAAAAGATTCGACATGAGAATCTATTATGTATCGTTCCTCGAACCCAATTGCAAGAATTTTTCGAGTCGAAGCATAAATCTATAATAGCACTGGGCAAAGCAGTGGGTCGTACACTTCAAAAATATGAGATGGAAATGATCTTTTGGCCAAGAGTGTGTAATATATGTGGACAGCAGGAAGAGTTGTTCACTTGTCCTGTATGCTATTCCGTCAGCTACTGCGATAATCACAAAGGAGAGATTAATAAACACTACGGAATCGAATGCAAACAGCTGGCGCTTTGTATAAATTTTGAAATCAAATACATGGATCGCGTAGGACGAGCAGAATTTTACAATTTTGATCAATTTTTTGACACAAATAAATGGATTTTTATTGACATGGATACTTTTCGCCAACAATATTTTCGAGTGAAAAAGACAAAAAAATGGGATTATGTTGACTACCACTTGACTGAATACGTAACAGAACCGCTGACCGTCTATGATAGCTTGAAATGTGCAAATTTATTGAATTCATTCATTACAAGAAGCGGTATATGTATCATTCATATTATAGAAGCTACAAATTGGAGTATATATAACGGTCCGTCTTGGGAACTTTTTTTACACTTATTAGGTAAAAAGAGTAAAATAGTAATTGTATTTATAGGATCAAATGCTCCACAGCAATCATTAAACTTTTGCAGTTACAGCCCTAGTGGACAATTTGAGAAGACGTTCGTTTTCGAACTTTATCAAATGTCGTACCAAGATTATGTGACCAGTCCTGGTTATAAACGGCCATCTTTGGCTATATTATTTGATTATGAATTTATAAGCAACGATTCAGAGAAAATGTGTTTAATGGCAATTCGAACGCAGAATTGTCCGTTACTTTTAACCACAGCATCGCAAACTAAAATGCAGCGTAACTTGTCTCTTATGCAGGAATATTTTGATGAACCAATAACTCCCATTCTTCAAATGGAAAATAAATTCCGATCTCATAAACCATATAGATATATCGAAACTGGTTACGTATGCTATCGCAACTATTATATAATGTTATTCAAGAATTTATATAATCCAAATAATCAGGCAGAAACTAGTAGCAGCCTCAATTTATGAGTCTATTATCATTTCAGTAATATTATGGTAATAGACAAAATAGAGTCTGTCTATGAATAAGTTTAAAAACGGTTCAAATGATTTTAATAAAGAATATATCTAATACCAGATGTATTATGTTTTTTTTTTTAGAAATATGTTACCATAATCTCCATATTACTGTCCCATGACAATTAAATTAACGNGAGTCTAATATCATTTCAGTAGTATTATTGTAATAGACAAAATAGGCTCTGCTTATGAATAATTTTAAAAACGGTTAAAATGATTTTAATAAAGTATATATCTAATACCAGTTATTACGTTTTTTTTATTAGAAATATGTTACCATAATCTCCTTACTGTCCCATTATATTACTGTCCCATGACAATTAAATTAACTTTTAAAATTCAATGCATTTGGATGTAATGTTTGATAAAGCCCACATGCGGGAAGATTTTATTTGTTATGCTAAAACGAGTTGTATTCTAATGTAAAAAATATTTACAAGTGACTACAAAGGGAAATGTGAGGAATTCGCATACAACGTTATCCATAGGGACACTTGCATTAGTAAAGCGAGTGAGAACTAGGAATTGTGAGGCCCTCGATTCGAAATAAATCTCGGTTCAAATTAACGTTACAGTTATGCAATAGTTAAATAATTCTTTGAAATTTTCCTATCTCATATCCCTACTTCCAAAACATAAAATGCATTATTGTTTTTAGATTTATGCATTATTGTTTAACTAATTGTAACACTAGTTGCTCTACTGTCAGATTTTAAATTCTTCAGTTCATAATTTGTAAACATTATTTAATTTATGAATCTTTTCTTTTAAAACTGAAATTCTTTCGAAGTTTGATGTTTGATTGTACACGTCAATAAATATTTATTATTATTCATATCCTTTCCTGGATCTTTCTAGTTTTATCTACTCTTGGATAACAAATACTTTTGGTTATTTGTATCGCGTTACAGCTTAAATTATCTACATCTTCCAAAAGAAACAGGCCTCTTCTTGTCAAATATTTTTGATTATTTGATTTATTCTTGTACTTTTTTCACATAGTGCAACATAAAGGCGCAGCTTTTCTTTCTGGCAACTTCTCCGGAATTCTTTAATATGTGTACACTGAAGAAAATATCCGATCATGTCTGGAATTTAATTTAATTGAATAATCAAATTATATATATAAAAAGTAACAAACAGATATATACTATCAAGTGCAACGTCTGGTTATTTCGTCATTTCATCCGATCATCGAATTCGAAACGATTTTTATCGAATAAAGGTACGATTTGTTCGAACGGGAAACGATAAAAATTATTACGGATGTACAAAGGACGATTGATTTTTCTGTTAGGTTTCGATAACTATATTGGTAACTTTCTCGGACACCTCATTGTGTAAAGGTATGCATCATTTGATCAGGCGATGGAAATAACAATTGGATACATCATTTAGTCGGATTATCCGATGAAAATTTTTCTTAGTGTATATATAGATACCAGTTTCTCCGCTGCGTTAACACGACATGATGAAATATTTGCACAAAAGGGACAGCTGGTTGTAGGTGGCTTTAGAGAAATACTAAAGTCGATAAAGAACTTGATAAGCGTCGCGTAACGTAGAAGCGATCCTTCAAATGTTATGTTATATACTGAGCGATTACACTGATTACGAGAGGTCTTGGGTAAATTTGTAAAACCTCTTCTTGAAATTGAAAATAAATTTCGTTCACATAGATCATATAGTGACTTTAAGAAAAATTGCGTGTTTTATCGTAAAGGATTTTTAATTATCTACGAAAATTTACATAAGTCGAGCAATTAGATTGAAGCCAGTAGCAGCTCTTTTGTATGACTTTTATCATTTCAGTAGTATTATTGCAAACAGTGGACGAGATTATATGGGGAGATTATATAGGTCTATGAACAATTTCGCAAATGATTTTAATAAATAATATATTTAAAAATAGTTACATAATTGTTTGAAAACGTTTTATCATTGTCACTATTATTGTCCTGTAACAGTTAAATCATTGCTTTAACCTTTATATTTCTGCTCTCGAAACATAAAATAGATATTAGAATATTACTGTTTAACACATAATGTGCGTCTTATTTTATGTTGATCATTTTATCTATAGCACTCAATCATTCAATCCTTATTTGATGTTTTGCATAACTAATTGTGGAATTAATATATGGCACATATTGTATTAACTAATAACACGTATTGTATTAGCTAAACTTTTTAAATCATTTTACACTAACGCGAATTTGGCATGTCCAACGATCATATTTAATGTACTTTCCTAAATAATTCTCTATATACTTTCGATTTTCATTAACACTTTCTCTATTATTTTTAATTGTATTATTCTTAAACAAAGTATATTTGAGTCCACAATTAATTAAGATTATATAATTCACTTATACTTATGGCGGAAATGGTGTGATCTTCGCATTTTACATTACATTTTTCGTTTAAAATCTTTTATATTTGATGCTTTAGTGTACTAATGTACAAATCAGTCGATAACTTATTTGTATACTTTACTTTCTTTGTTTATGTTTTTTGTATATTTGTATTTTATTTGTATATATATTTTCTCTGTTCCTAACGAATCTATTTGCAATATTCCATTGGGTGACAATTCGTAACCCGTTGTATCTTAAATTTCAATTGGAATTATAAATAGTTCTCAAGGCTCACGAGGTCACTTTGTCAGAGTCTTTCGAGCAGTCACCAAATCGACATTTATACCACTTCTACAAAGTGTACGATTTGCGCCAAAGTAAGGAGTTTGACACATTGTTCTTAAATTGATATTATCGATAGAAATTTTCTTAATTTTTGTTTATACGGACGTACAGGTATGGATAAGAAGTGCGCACTGATCGAATATCGAGGATTATGCACATCTGAAGCTTATAACAAATTTTTTCATCCTAATCTTTGTCACGTCTGCAAATTGCCATATCAAGGGAAGTTGCTACTGTGCGAAGGTTGCAAGATGATTGCTTACTGCAACGATCACCATAGAACATTGCACTTAGAAGAACATAAGTACATTTGTGAAGCTATACAAACGATTCGACATAAGAATTTATTATGTAACGTTCCTCGACAACAATTGCTAGAATTTTTGACTATGAAGCATAAATCTATAATAGCACTGCACGAAGTACTGGGGCGTAAACTTCTTGAATATGAGGTAGATATGATCGTATGGGCAAAATCGTGTTTTATATGTGAGCAACAGGACGAGTTGTTCACTTGTCCTGTATGCTATTCCGTCAGCTACTGCGATAATCACAAAGGAGAGATTGATAAACACTATGGAATCGAATGCGAACAGCTGGCGCTCTGTACTAATTACGAAATCAAATACATGGATCGCTTAGGACAAAAAGAAACTTACAATTTTGATCAATTTTTTGACACAAATCAATGGAATTTTACTGACATGGAGACTTTTCGCCAACGATGTTTTCGAATGAAAAAGCCAAAAAAATGGGATTATGTTGACTACACCTTGACTGAATACGTAACAGATCCGCTGACCGTCTATGATAGCTTAAAATGTGCAAATTTATTGAATGCATTCGTTACAAAAAGGGGTAAATGTATCATTCATATTATAGATGCAACATTTTCGAGTATACATAACTGTCCGTCTTGGGAACTTTTTTTACACTTATTAGGTGAAAAGTGTAAATTATTAATTGTATTAATAGGACCGAATGTGCCACAGAAAATATTTGACCTTCGCACTTGCAGCAATGAACAATCTGAGAAGACGCTCGTTTTCGAATCTTATCAAATGTTGTACCAAGATTATGTGGCCAGTCCTCATTTTAAACGGCCATCTTTGGCTATATTATTTGATTGTGAATTTACAAAGGACGATTCAGAGAGGATGTGTGTAATAGCAATTCGAACTCAGAATTGTCCGTTACTTTTAACCGCCAAATCGCAATCTAAAATACAGGACAACTTGTCTCTTATGCAGACATATTTTGATGTATCAGTAATTCCCATTCTTCAAATGCAAAATAAATACCGATCTCATAAACCATATAGATTTATCGAAACTGGTTACGTATTCTTTCGCAACTATTATGTAATGTTATTCAAGAATTTATTTAATCCAACTAATCAGGCTGAAACTAGTAGCAGCCTCAATTTGTGAGTCTATTATCATTTCAGTAGTATTATTGTAATAGACAAAATAGGCTCTGTCTATGCATAAGTTCAAAAACGGTTCAAATGATTTTAATAAAGAATATATTTAATACCAGTTACATTATGTTTTTTTTATTAGATATATGTTACTATAATCTCCGTATTACCGTCCCGTGACACTTATATTAACGTTTAAAATTCAATGCATTTGGCTGTAATGTTTGGTAGAGCCCACTTGCAGGTTTTCTTTGTTATGCTAAAACGAGCTGTATTCGAATGTAAAAAATATTTACAAGTGACCACAAATGGAAATGTGAGGAATTCGGAAACAACGTTATCCATAGGAACACTTGCATTAGTAAAGCGAGTGAGAACTAAAAATTGTGGGGCCCCCGAGTCGAGATGAATCTCGGGCAAATTAATGTTACAGTTATGCAATAGTTTTATAATAGTTTGAAATTTTCCTATCTCACATCCCTACTTCCAAAACATAAAATGCATTATTGTTTTTAGATTTATGCATTATTGTTTAACTAATTGTAACACTAGTTGTACTATTGTCAGATTTAAAATTCTTCAGTTCATAATTTGTATATATTATTTAATTTTTGAATCTTTTCTTTTAAAACTGAAATTCTTTCGAAGTTTGATGTTTGATTGTACACGTCAATAAATATTTATTATTATTTATATCCTTCCTTGGATCTTTCTAGTTTTATCTTCTCTTGGATGACGGATACTCTTTGTTATTTGTATCGCGTTACAGCTTAAATTATCAACATATTCCGAAAGAAACAGGCTTCTTCTTGTCAAATATTTATGATTAATTGAAGAAAGAACATTTCGTTCTCGTTTGACAAAATTGATACGAAAAGAATCATTTCTCGCGATATGCCAATCTATTCGAATAATCCACTCGCATGTTTATAATATTTTTGTTTACCTTATGTATACGCGTGTAGCACATTGCAGGAGATTTCAGGACGTTCTTCCACGTTTTCAGGACGTTTTTCCGTGATTTAAAATTTACCGACGTTAGTGCTATTGTTGTTGCATACTTTTATATAGGACGTAAACAACAAACTGAATATTTCGTAGGTACGAATAAATCGATTTTAATTGGGCCGACAATTCGGTCCAGCTGATGGATACAATGCTCTCTAAACTCACGATAGTGCCATCGGGAAGAGCACGAGCGAGTCACGAGCTTGAAAATGCACGCGTGTTCCAACACATTTGACAACGCAATTACGCCGCTGGGAGCATGCCTCGCTAGGGAATTCGCCGTTAAATACCTTTCCTGGTTACCGGTCGTTCTCGGTAACGGCATTAGCATCCCGTCGGCGAATTCGGCAAATTAGGAACACTCTTCCGCGCCGTTATAATTACACCTGTCTCTTGTCTTTGGCCAGGTTTCAAAACCGCCTTCGAAGGGAATTTGCTCTTTTCACTCCTGGGCCGTCGCTCTCCAGGGATTCCGAGTAATTAATGAAAAATGGAGGAAGGTACACGAAGCATAACGAGTAACACTGATTTCACAGATTGCGACTCCTTTTTTTTCTGCTCTCGTCTTTCTTTCTCTCTCGTATGCCGACGAATTGATGATTTGTTACACGATTTATACGTCGTAACGGATATCGCCTAAATTTCAACGATTGAACTTCTTTAATGTTGATTCCCTCAGGAATATGTGAACTGATCTATTCATTGGAAATTTCGGATGATGTCGGTGACAGATTTTTTATATGGCATTTTACATAGAGTATTTTTATGTATAATAAGAGAGAATATACAGGATGTTACATGGCATACTAAACAAACTTAAGGATCATGTTTCTGATGTGAATTATAATAGAAAATATCCTGAATTCATGGGTTCAATTCGAAACGATCATCCATCTACATGCGTTTAACATTTATAAATGTTAAAGGTCTGTTATCATTTTCTTTCCATTAAGCGTTAAATATCTCAGAAACGAGGGCTTTGCGAGCCTTATCTTCGTCAGATATTTTTTCTTCTTAATTGAGAGAGCAGTAAAATACCTCTGAGGGATTCGTGAGTCTTTTCCAATCATCTTTATGTATTTAGCATCTTATATTTATAATCCTTGGAGAACTATTTTACTGTACAATATAACGAAACTTTCGAGTTTCCAACGATTATCTTATAAGCGTCAAAATGAATGAAGAATACTTGTCTGGTAAAATGTCTTTTGTAATCCTCATCGTTAAAGTCGACATTGTTAACGAAGAATGATCTGTCGATACGTGTTGCCGGAGCGGCCTGTTCTCTATTGATTTAGGAACGGTATTCTTGCCTCGGATAAACCAACTTTCGGCGAGGACCGCAGATAAAGGGTTAAGTTCGGCATAAAAGTCTCCGAGCCGATTCAATTTTTATCTTCCGGTGCCGTCCTATCTCTCTGGTGCCTTCCGCTCGGCGCGATTTATCGTTCTGCATCGTAACTTTCGTTATCCGTGGATAACTCAGTATCTCTTTCTCTCTCTCTCTCTCTCTCTCTATCTTTCCTTTCTTTCTTCCCCCTTCCTGCCATTCCCCCTTTAACCGGGTGCACCTTTTGTTGCTGAGAAAAACGTTTAAGCGCGAGTACACAGGACTTCCAGGACGAAACTTTGATCCACCCGGGGAGCGCCCATAAAACGGCTCTGTCGATGGAATTTCAGCTCTTTCGCGGTCGAACGAGTGTCGCGTAAACATCAAGAAGAAGAAGAGGAGAGGATAAAGAGAAAGAGGGAAAGAGCGAGGGAGGAAGCGAGAGGGGGAGACGAAGGAACAGGGTAAAGATAGACAGATAATGGGACGAAGGAAAGAAAGAGAAAAGGGCGAGCCGCGGAATTGCAACTTACCGTCGTCAATTCTGCGTTGGAAGTGATTTACCGTCACCACCATCGCCACCACTGTTGGTTTCAGAATGGCCCTCGCGGTTCTTCTCTGTGGAGAAAAATCCGCGGCCGGTGGCCGGTGGAATGCGATTGGTTCGACCTGGCTGCCTTTTATTACTCAGGCAGCGAAAGTAGATGAAACACAAAACGATCGGAGGGCCGATCCTCGTCGCGGTCGCGACAATGACCCAGAAGGGGAGGGAAGCGCAAACCTACCGAAGATGATGGATTTCGTGATAAAATACTTCAACGCACCACAATTTGAATTACGGACTGATTTTAATTACCAGTTCGTTCGATCGAACACGAGATCTCACTTGAAATTTCGTTATTATTTAAGTTAGCGCTAGAAACGAAGTTCATTCGTACACGTGAGGAATTTTTCTTCATCAAAGATAACAATTTTCATAGACCGAAGAAGTACCATAGTAGTCTTGCCCGACTAGGATGTATTTATAACATCGGAACAATTTCAAGGTAATACAGGACATTTAGAGAGCAACACGAACAATACGATTACCACTGCGTCGCTGTCCAGGAAACGTGGTTCGTCCACAAACGAATATCCCGTCTTCCTGCTATTCTCGCATATACAGGGTAACCCAAATGGTTCTTGGCTCCCGCGATGTGCAGGTGAAACGGGCGAAACAGAGCGGAAAAGTCACGTACCACTTTACAAAATTCGCAATTGTTAGTGAGGAATTAATTATTTTGTCACGAACACGTGGGAAAGACTGCGAGAATGTCACGTGAAGCGGTCATATAACACCAACAGAGCGTTCCTATAATATTAAAAATACATCACAAAACATCCACTTAGAATATTATAGAAATATTATTCTAATCCTGAACAATACTCATATAATATGCTAAAAATATTACGTTTACAGGGTGAAGAACAAAACGACGACGTCGGTTTCGGTGTGTCTCTCTTCTATACGTTACGCAATACAAAATTGTTCGGCTTGCATCCTTTCTCAACATTGTTCACTCGCCTACGCGTTCGGATTTGCAAAAATACCGTCGCTACCTCCTGCGGATCGCAATCGACATCCCTCGTCAGAAAGAAAATTAAAGGAGCGAGAAGGAAAGACGAGACGATGGGCCCGCTTGCAAACAGCTGAGCGCAACGCTTCCGAGTGTATCAACGCCGACTCCGGGCGATGCCTTCCAGCAGCCTCGTCCCCGCGAGTGAGCTCGATGAGAATTTTAAATGGACCGGCTGAGTAAAAGGTGCATCGCATGCGGTAAATCGATACCGTCTCTCTGTGTATCGCGACGGAATCGCGCCGGTTTAATTGAGTGGCCGGCCGGCCGGCCGACGCGTGTTCGACCAGAGAAAGGGTTGCTGCGGGAATCGCGTGGTGGTGGTGGTGTGCGGCATACCCGGGATTGCCAGCCGGGGGAATCCAATTAATGGCCGCGCGCGCGTCTTTCGGCCCGACGCCGCGCGCTGCACCGCGCTGCATCGGCGCGGTGCAGCCGCGATGTATCTCGTGGAGGGTGGTCGGCCGCCGCGCCAAGGTGGTTAACGTGTTTAGAATCATGACTGGGAGGTGGGAGGAGGGGGAGGGGGTTCGCCACCGCAAATCGGCCCGCATAACTATCCCGCGGCGGTCGGCTTCCGCCGCCTTCGCCGAGCGATCCGCGGCGGGCACGCGCGCGCCTCCTTCCGTCGCGAATTCCGTCGCGTTTTCGCGTCGGCCCGTTTTCCCGGACCCGAAAGTTTCCCCGGGATACGCGGAATCGCGTGTCTCGAGATCCTGGCATCCCTCGGATGCTGAACGATCTGCGTGTTCTGCGGGCGTGCGAGCGAACGGCCGGACGAAGCGAGGAATGCGTGAGTTTACGATTCCGCGCGCTCTCTCCCCCAAAGCGATTTATTGCGCGATCGAACCCGGCCCGAAAGTGCAAGCACCGGGGGACGGCGGG
>NW_014554384.1:2379070-2399809 GCF_001313825.1 Dinoponera quadriceps | reverse complement strand
GGGGGGAGGGGAGCGGTGGAACGCGTTCGGCAGAATGCGTTCGGCTATTAATAAGTACTGAAAAGATCGCTCGAGCGAGAAGAGCCGCGCTCGGTCTCGGATCGATTCCATTCCTTCGGCACCGTCCGCGTCTTTCGGTCGTGGAGCGCTTTTAAACAGCGCGGGGAGGGGAGGGGGAATTAAACATTTTTAATAAGTTAGAAATTGGAGAAGTGTCCGTAGTTTCTCGCTGCTGCTTCTTTCCCCGAGAGGGGAGGAGCGGGGAGAGGGGGGAAGGGGGAGGTGCGGGGCAAAAGTAATTCGAATTCTCGATTCTCGGCGAGGGAAATTGAGAATCTCGGGAGAACAATTACATCTCTCCAATCTTTCGGCTCGTTCTTAATGCGCATCTTTACCACCGCGAAGGGAATATTAGACCCCCGGGGCCCCAGATCTATGCAGCATCCAGCGAAGGATTCCCGGTGATAACCACCCCTTCCCTCCCTCACCCCCGGTCGAGGCGATCCTTCGGCGGAAGATCCCCTTTTCCCCCTCCCACACGCCTATACCTATTACTTCCCGATTACGAAAACAATCTCCGACCAGCAGCCTTCTATACTCCCTCTCTCTCCTCTGTTCGCGGCGAATAGTCGCGGCCGGTGGACCGAGACGCCGGATAAAATAATATCGAACCGATATTTAACTTTGTTCCACCGTCAAAATAATAATGGCGAGGTTTATACGGGCTTGGATAACTCGGCCACTCGACCGGTCTTCTTCTGTTGACCATCTTAATACAGGCTCACCTTAATACAAGTTACGCGCTTTCTCAGCGAAAGCCAGTAAGAAGGAAAAGAGAAAACGTAAGCAAGCGACTCGTATCCCCTATCCTTTCTCTCTTTCTCCCTTTTTCTCTTTCTCTATCTATCTACCTCTCTCTCTCTCTCTCTCTCTCTCTCTTTCTCCTAGCTTCGTGTAAACTCGCTTTTCCCAGTCGGCACGAAGGTTCGTCGATAATCCCGTTAAAGCGGTCAAACGCCGTTGGAATAAATCAATAATGGAGCTTCAGAGCCGCGAACGGATAATATTTGCGCCCGCTATCTACCCCTCCTCGAGGCGCCCTTGCGGTGCCCTTATTCCGCCGTGTAACGATTGTATTTCGCCGGCTGCGCGCATGTACGCCGCGAGACGAATTTTTCGCATCCAACGACACCGCTGACGCCGCGCAGCTTCCAGCGGACGGTGAATTACAATTGGCGGTTGGTTGTGAAATACGGGGGTGATACAATAATAAAAGCAAATCCGACGTGTTAGTTTTAATATTGCGTATCATTAAAGACTGGACAAATGATGTCCGTTTTACGTATCTGCGCGTGAAACGAGAGCACGGTAATCGCGCGCAGCGCGCTATCGATTTCTTCATTGAAAATTCGCTTCCCACTTTTTCCCAACCCGTCCTCTCGCCTCTTCTTCTTCTTTTCGCGAAATCCAATCGCAAATCTATGAAGCTTCCGTCATCACCGCACGATAACGAAATTCATCCGCTTAGCTAACACCGCGATGCGGTTCGATTTGTGTTATTTCACAAGTGGCGCATCCCCGGATCTTCTCTTTTGGCTCTCATGTGGCGAATGCTAAGTATAGCTTTTTTCACTTCGAGTTTACGGGGAAAACAAATTTGTTAAGATAAATTTGTCGGAAAAATTGTTTACTAATCTAGCTCGAAACAGATTTACTTGAACGGCGGAGAAATTTGTTTAGAATATTAATTAGCTACCTGCTGGATATTCGGACAGCAAAATAATTCGGTCGTGCCAACTAAAGTTTATCGCTGTCGCAATGACGTTCTGCTACAACGGCAGAATTATTTTTTCTACGTAACAAATTTTTTTTGCTGCGGCACCTAATAATTTATGGCGATATTTCTTAGCTAAATATTGGAGCAGCACCGTCTGCTGCCCACGATCTACTACTATCGCCACAATCACTTGCTGAGCATAGGTAGACCCGATATTAAACTGCGAGGGTCAATACCGTCTCGCGCTTAAAGCTCGCATTTCTTCGATCTTCGGGACGACCGTGAGCGAACTTTTATCCGCACTATCGGCCGGGCGCATAATAAATCGACCTTACGTCTACGCGCGGCACGAGAAAAGGAGAATCCTCGCGAGAGAGTCTCTCGTTCCCGATGCCGTGCGCATTTCCAGATAGAAGCTCTTGTCGCGCGTTACCCGTCGGCCAACACGGTCGCCCTCGCGATCTCGCCGCTTTTAAATCACACGGGGGGAGAGAACCTTGCCAGAAGTTATCGGCGCTGCCCGATATATTTTCAATGCTGCGGATATCGACGATTATCGAGTAACGAAGTTTCGTCTGTTCTGGGACATTCGGACGCTTAACAATGCACGCCCACCGTTTGTAAGTTCACGAACGTGGATGGGTTAATGAAACGAGGAGAGATTATCGAGAAGCGCGGACTTATTCGGCATGAATCCGTTACGGGCAGCGTAAAGGACTTTGCAGAAGTCCTTGTGAGAAATGGCTTCTTCGGCCAAATTTTCCGAAACTGTGTTATATGACGGTTCTTGATGCGTAGATTAAAAGTGTCGATGGGCGCGGTCTAAAAATTACAGTCTTTCAGTTAGAGCCGCTCGAAGTTGGCGTTTTTGTGCATTTTGCATCAATTAGGCTGCAGTGCTGATCACATAAAATGGGAGCCTGTGTGTATATTTTCCTACACTTACATACATACATATTTATGTTTTTTACAATTACACGTATGTACAAATATATAGAGTATTCAAAAAGTTTCGGGAATATCTCTGGCCCTTGAATATTTCGAAAAATATAAATTTTACAAAAAAATATTTCGAAAGTTGTAGAGCTTAAAAAGATCTATTTGCTGATTTTATTAATATTCCACTCCACTTTATATGATCAACACTGCAGCCCAATATTGCTGCAAAATGTATAAAAAAAAACGTCAACGTTCGAACGGCTGTAACTCAAAAACTACAATTAAAAGAGAAATAGCGTCAGAGAAGAAGAGAAATGATAACGGCGAGCTGCGGCCTCGGTATTGTTGGAAGAGCCAGGGAATCGTGTTGCTCTCTCTCTCTCTCTCTCTCTCTTGGTTGTTTCGTATTACATGCAATACGTTAGCCATGAGTCATCTCGTACACTCAATTATACACGATACCGATATACACTGCACAGAAGAATATGCTCCTTTATTTGTTAAGAGAGATATAAGCTTGTAACAACTAACCCGTAAGATTTCTGGCCCTGATCTTCCCTATTTTTATACAGTTTCTCATACAAGCTTTATACGCAATTTTGTACAAATAATTTTAATAAATAAATACTTCGACGGGCCTTTACGGGGTGATCGTTATTCGTCTTAATACTTTGAACAGTCAAGATCAGAAAAATTGTGAGAAAAGCGTGTAAACTACGTTAAAATGTATGCCACGTAAAAATGTGTATTACGTAAAAATGTGTGAACTAAAATTCTTGTAAACGTAAAATTCAAATCGATGAGGAAAATCGCGTTATTGAGATACCAGAAGTGTGTAAATCGAAAAATAATGCCGATATCGGATCTCGTGTTGACTTCACTGTCAAAGTGTAGATCTCGAGCGCTAGGAGAGGCCGGATGTTCAAGGTATTTGCTTATGGCATTCGTTCGCTCGCTATAATTGAAACGATGCTCCCGACGAGCGCACGGCGGGTTGACGTTCGCTTTTAATGGATATAGATGCCGGTTCCTCTCGGTATCATCCCATCCGCTGAAATAATACGGCCGAGACAATATGAAGACGAAGCGGCTCGCGAAAACTCCGGCGTAACTTCGGGCGACCCCGCGACGCCATTCATCACGTAAAGAAAACGAGACTAAAGAGGAGAAGAAAAAAAAATACATCGCGAAAAATAAAACGAAGCGGCGAAAGAAGCTCGCGAAAACACACGACGACGACGAGATCCTTGGTCGACGATATCCTCGGAATGAGACGTTCCAGTCCTTATTTGCTCTTCATCGCAGCCTCGTCGAGAAGCACTCTCTCGAATACTCGCGTATCTCGGATTGCGGCTGTGCGCTCGTTAAACGGAAATCAACGGCTAATCGATTTACGACGATACGCGAGATAACGCAATCCAGGGAGCCACCGGTGAAAGGGTGCGCGAGCGTACGCGCATGAGAGAGAGAGAGAGAGAGAGTTAGAAAAGAAGAGAGATGATAACGGCGATCCACGGCCTCGGCATTGTTGGAAAAGTCAGGGGATCGCATTGCTCTCTCTCTCTCTCTCTCTCTCTCTCTCTCTCTCTTTCGGTTGTTTCGTTCTCTCGCGAAGTTGCCCTGAACATTCTCCCCGACTCGCCTACGAGTCAGAAGTTAAAAGTAGATTTTCCGGTAATATCCGCGGGAGGAATTGGTACGAAAGAGAGCTTGGGAAGACTGTTCTCGCGCTTCGCGCGGTTACGCATGTTCCGCAAAAAAAAAGAGAGAAGACGAGTAATCGATTCTACACGGGGATAAGATATTTCAGTCGGGAAATCGAGAAATCAAACTTCTCTTGGTCTTTTATATTATCGTGTATCTTGTCGAAGTCGTGCCTTTTCGCGTTCGCTGCAACTAGCACACGCCGACCGGGTAATACCAAAGTTTCGGCAAACACAAGTTGTATTTTTTTTTCTGTTATAATTATTAAGGATCCAGTATAACCTGAGCAAGTGTCGAAGTGTCTTTGTTTTTCATTATCAAAAGTTTCTGACGCGCCGTCGTCTTAATGTCGACGGACATGCGGCGATAAACAATCGAGAATGACGCTTCCCAGTCAGTCAAGATAAATACGTGTTATGCGCGTTATAAAATGTGCGTGAAAATTTATGCGGCAACGCTGCGCGCGGATCGGTTTCCGGCGAGTGTATTCTTCTCTCGCTCTCGCTTGAAAAATCGGTTTCCCGTGAAAATTCCCGGCGAATCCGTCCGCCATGGGAAACGCGGCCTTTTTCTTATTTAACCGGCACTTCGCTCCCGATATTATATATTTTCCCCGTCGAGGGAGACGTGTAGTCGCGCGCTCACTCGAAATTGTACCGGCCCGTGTACAACAGCGTTTTCTCCGCGAAAACAAAAAGAGAGACTTCACACAGAGCGGCGGCCAAAAATATGTTCGCCTCCGACCTATATTTCTATGCCGTATATAACTATCACGTTCAGACTGTGCAATCTGAACAATGCAGCAGGTGTCTTTATATGCGGAGCGCGTTCTCCTATCGTGAGGATGTGAATCATGCGAAAAATTCGGAAGTATAAACAGGTCGAACGAGAGCGAAAGAGAGAGAGAGAGAGAGAGAGACGGGGGGGGGGCGTGAGAAAGAATGTAGCTCGGGAGACCGAAAATCCGCGAACTCGAGGACCCATGAGGGGGCGAGAATATAGAGCGTAAGAGATTTACGAAGCGTGGAAACCCGCGCAATTACACATTCGCGGCTCCGGGAATCCCTACGAGAGNGGGGGCCCCCCCCCCCCCCGGAGCTCGGAAACAAGAAGTTTCGCAAAAGCGGGCTCCACGACGCGCTAAGGATATCGCCGCGGTAAGACTCGTGTTCTCGCTGAGAATACGCTGAGAACATTCGCTTTTCGCAACTCGCGAGGAACTACGTGAAATTAGCGAGCGTGCTCTGTTCGCGGAAGAGCGGAGGATTGCGTTGCCTAATGTAATAACGACGATGCTTGATTAGCATTCACGTGAACGTTATACAAAATGGTCTCGGTCAATGGGATTAATTTTGAGATGATTTTAACGAAGAATATGTTGAGCGTCTCACTGAGAACCGTTATTACCGTTATCGTATTCGAAACGGTTTCAACAACCTCTTCAAATTTTCCTATCCCGTGTAATTATTCCCGCGTAATTGCTCTCGAAATATAAGATAAATAATATATAGTGAAAGTGCGAAAAGCGCTGTATATATTGGAAAGATTCGTTTTTTTATATCGAGAATAAAAAATTACATAACTGAACACGGTTGTTTTGATTTAAAAATCAATTAATAATCAAAGGTCAAATAAAAGCCTATGCATGGTTATGATAGTGCAATTAATAAGGTAATTATAAAATAAATAAACATTTTCATAATGTTACGTGGAATTCAAATTTTCTCGCGTAATAATCACTTAGATTATTCGTAAGAAGTATGTGTATCCCCCCCCCCCAAATCTTCCTCTCTCTTCTTCTCGACACGTGTGCGCTAGTTTTTTCACTTTGATTTTTTTCCGTCTACCATCCCCGGCTTAGAGGCGGTGGTGGCCAGGGGGGTGGTGGACGCGCGTTGAATACGAGTTTCGAGCGTGGGCGCAATGCGAGTTGAAGTGAAAAAAGTGGCGGCGGGCGGCGTTTTATTTCGGAATTGAAGTAACCGTTGTCGCGATGTCGGAGTGACCTACCTCGTACTCTCTCTTTCTCTCTCTCTCTCTCTCTGTCCGTTCTTCCATCTCTGTTTCTCTCATGTTTAAACCAGCCTTTCCTTTCGTTCTCGGGGCGGGTTTCACTGGCCGAGGTCGACGCTTTGACGAGCCCTTTGTCCAGCTTGTCATACGGACACCATTATAGACATGCACACGCTCCCATTTCCCATTTTCGTTTCTCCGAGCCACACTCGGGTGAGAATTTGCGCGAAAGGGCCATTACACCTCGCGCATCGCGCTCGCGTACACAACCATTTTTTTTCGATCAGGGATTTTATTACGTTCGAGCGTACGTTGGCCTTTCTCTTTTTTATAGTCACGAGCGGCAGCATCGATCGATTCGAGAGCGGCGTTTCGGCCACTTTGTTTTCGAGTTTCGCGCGCTCCACACACAGAGGATACTCGACGTCGTTGCGACTTTTCCTTTAGTCTTCAATCTCTGTCCGAAAATGCTTCGCCATTTCAAGGCGAATTCTTACTTTCGCGAAGCTTCCCAGCGGCACACTCGATCGTTCCTTGCAATCATGCTGAGTAGTAATCAACGGAGTATACAGGCGCAATGCCGAAAAGATTAGAAAATCTGTCTGTGGAAACGGGAAATTGCAAGCTTGGGATCTCTCTTTCGAGTACCCACGCGAATCCGAGCGCGCGACGAAGAACGTCCTATTAATTAACGTTCCAGAGTTAAGGTAGCTGACCCGCAAATTTACTTTTTTTTAGGAATCCTTTCAATTTTAACTACATATTATGATGGAAATACTACCCACACATCTGTAGTAATAACTTTATAGTAAAACAATGATTGATTGTTAGGAAGCTGAGACTTTTTATATACATTCTTTGAGCTTAATGTATTATTTTTAATTTCTTCTAAACCATATTTAGGATTTTAGTGTTAAACTATTATGATATTAAAGACTGATATACAGATATTAGAGGACAACTTCAGGACTATTGACGGTGTTTGAAGATACAGCCATAGGAAGTTTATAATTCATAGTGATATATTCTCACATATACTGTCATATATGTTTAAATATTTATATTAACCCTTTCTATTATGTGTGCATTTCTATTATTATCAAATGACGTATAAATAAAACATTAATAAGAAAATTAAATATAAAAAATAAATATCTCCATTTTTATAATATTATAAGTATATATAAATATAAATAAATAAATAAATATATATATATATATATGTGTGTGTATATATATATATATATATATACATTACATATAAAATATAAATATAGAAATGTTACATAATATACTGTACAAATTTAAAGAACATATTTCTGACATAAATTGATGTAAAAAATATCCTATAAATATGGATTCGATTCGAAACTTATTTCTTAAGTTTTCTTAAGAAACAGTTATTTCTTAAGTTTGTACAGTATATCAGGTAATGCTCTGTATATTTATCTTAATTTCGCTCAAAATTGACATTTATTACTAGATTTTTTATTACATTTTTTATTACATTTACTACATTTATTATTAGATAGCTAATAAAAGTTATGGAAAATTGTTCCTTCTCAAAAAATATAAAAATTGCGGAGAGCCCTCTTAACATTGTCACGGGACATCCGGCACTCTACGGAACAACTGCCTCGAGCGGTGAGGAGCGGATTTGCGCGAGCGAATTCTTGCTTCCTCGACGACGCGATCGTTAATGACCTGGTGGCGTTAGCGAGCGCAGTCCATGATATGACGACTCGGTCGGGTAGCTTCTCGGTGCCCTCCTCGACGAATGCGCGCGAAAATACCGGTTATACCGGCGTAGCTCCCCGGTTACGCGGGATAGAGAGTGGGTCAACGGTTTCCGGAGCCGAGAGCAAGTTTGCTCGTTCGCCCACGGTCCAGTTCGGTAGCAGTCCCCTTATCTACCTTTCCCCGATAGATAGCGCACGCCTTACAGTTAACTACCGGCACACACGGAAACTTGGCAAACTTCGCGAACCGCGTCCGTCCGGTTCCGCGACTCCATGGAGAAGTCCTCGGGCCCGCGTGAGTGAACGTTCCCCGAGGATAATTGACGCGAGAGTCCTGGATAACCGAGAGATCTTCGCGCATTAAATCCTTCGACACCGTTGTTGCTGCTTGCCGGAGCCTTGCCATCGCTGTGACTCCCGTTTACAGATAGCGGAATCGAAACTAAGGACAGTGTTGGCTTCAAAGCGACGGCGGTAGCTGCTACTCGGACTATACACTGTGTTTCATCAGACATCGTCCGGTCCCAGCGACTCGATGTCGAGCGAGTCGATTCGAAAAGACGGCGCCATTGATTGCATCGTGTCGTTGCTTATTCTGGATGAAAGAAGAACGATATAGAGGAGACCGCGACAGGTCCTCGGACTTTTCGGAATTTCAATGTTGAAACTGTTCAAATGACTAATCGTTAGAATCGATTGTGCAGAAGTAGCAGGGGCAACTTTGATTTTACAATTCTGCACATCGTGTATTTTTTTTTTTTTTTCTATAATGACCGAAACACGAGAATATTTGTGGAAAATATTTTGCTTGAATCACGTGAATATTATTTGTTAACAAGTAAAAATGTATTAAGGAGTGTTAGAGTAATTATTTATTAGAATCTAGCACTTTACCTCTCTTTTCTCTTTGTTTTTATGTATTTCATACAGAAATCTTACAGTTTCTACATACCGAATATGTCAGTGCTCTAGACAGGAAGAAACCAAAGCACATTTTTATATCTTTTCAATTAAATTTAAAGACCTAAGAAAATACGAAAAGCAGAAAAATGTCTATACATCATGGTTAGATTTTCCGTTAGGTATGATAAAACAGAGTAGCACACATTCATCGTATTTATATTTATATCGCGCATAGAATTATGTAAGATCTATATACACATGAAATACAAAAAGAATAGCGTGATTGTGCCAGTATTTATGTAACATAACATTTCGAGGTTCGTCTCCGCGTTGTTGACGGTCATCGAGTTCATCGTCGACCACGGCATTCTTTTAAAAAGGAAATTTTGCGATTTTCTTTTTCCGCTGTTTCTTTCGCAATAAATCTTTGAATGGAATGGTCGACATGGCCATTATGCCTGCTCCTTTTCCTCGATCCATTAATTGCGAGCGATGTGCAATTCGAAAATCTCCCTCGTGGAATTCGGCCGACCGAATGATTTACCGTGTTTCTGTCTTAACCGCACCAAGTGACGATTGAAGTGTCGTGCCGTCGGGCATTTCCTGCTATTTAAACGCACTCTCGAGTCCGGCCCGACAATGGCGTTTATTAGGCTAATTCGACGAAACGAATTGCAGCAACGACCCGCGCAACCCGCCGAACCGTCGAAGAATAGACGCACCCAACCGAGTGCGAATAACTTCGGAGACATCACAGAAAGTGCGCCGCCACTCTCACACGACGCAGCGCCGACCGACCTGACGGTTAGCGGTTGGTTTCTTCGGGAGCCCTCCTGCGTGCCGGTCGCGGTATATCACAGTGTCACAAACGGAAAAGAATAGCGAACAGGTGTGAAAAGAGGAGGGACAAACTTGACGGTTTTGTTGCGTCATGGGGCTAAGTTGCCGACACCTTGACAAACTACGAAGCGAGCGGCGCGTTCGGAAAGTTCAACCGAATTGCGAATGCATGCTGATGCACTCGTAACGAGCCTCATAGCTCTAGTATCTCCGCTGCGAGTATTCGGCCGATCGTGTAGCTGATCATAGTAAGCTGATCATAGTAATCCGATTAGACTATATGTCAAAGTAAGTTGCCGTAATTAATAGGATAATTATATTATATACACATATATTAGGAGATGTTTATATTAATATATTATTATTAGATTATTTTTATTACATTATTATTATTATATTTATAGTTTTAAAGATTTGGAAAAATTGTTTTTTCATGTCTCTTCTTTCGGTTCTTTTCGGTTCTTTTCAATAACTTTCCACGAAAAACGCGAAAAAAAGTTTTCTTTTCATTTCTTAATTTTTTTCATTTTTTTTCCACGGATTTATTCGGTTTCTTTAAAGTTTGAAATTTTTTCAACTATAATTATATTTATTATTAGGATATATTAGTAAATTAATAGGATAATTAGGTATTGCAGGAAAGCCAATGCTTAACTTTAGTTGCCGACAACTGACCAATATTGGCCGGTTAAAAGAAGAATTCATCTTACAAAAAGTCTTAATAAGTTTTAATGCACTCATTCAATGGAAGAATATGATGAAAACGCGATTTGGGAATAGCTTATAAATATATTCATTTTACGTCGAATAACGTGTATTGATATTAAATTATTTAAGTCATCCGTGATTATTTCGCTTTGACGATCAATTAGAGATATTAACGACATTTCCGCGGGCAATGTTTAATTCGCGATCGTGTATTTTTCGCGTCGGGCACCGAGTTCCGCTTCTGAGTCATTAAAAGTGGTGGCGTTTGTACGTTTCCGCTTCGATCGTTATACACGCTACGAAAGAGAGCTTTGTGCATCGCCGTTCCAGTGCGGAAGGCGGAACACGAAGGGAGGAATGCCCGAGAGCGACGGTTCCGAGCTCGTAAAAAGAGGACGTTCATTGAGATTTGGCACCGGGAGGCCAAGACTGTTTTCCCACGGTCCCGGATATGCCGGGCGACTTCTATGATTCGCCGGATATTGACTGTGTGTGTCAGTCGAAAAATTTTGACGGAGGCCGGAGGGAGCGAATTGCTCCAGAAATGTTTTATCGCGCTGCTTCGCGCGCGCAATATGTTCCGCTGCATGTTCCCCGGCGCTCCTTCGGCAACGTGGATGATCGAGGAAAATCCAACGGTAGTGTGTGTATGTTTTTTTTTAATTCATCCGTTATCAACGGAAAAGTCCGGAAATCCGTGGATTCGCAACGTCGAATCGCACACCGCGCCCGAATTCAACTCATATCTTCGAGAGTATTTCGAAGGAAATAGGTTCGAAATTGTAAAAGTTGGATCGAAATACAAATTTAAACGAGTCTCCGAAATAATTATAATTAATTGTAATTTTATATATCAATTGTAAAGTGTAAATAATAGCAGTCGTATTTTTCTTAGGAAAACGGAACTCTCTCTCTCTCTCTCTCTCTTTCTCCCTCTCTTCTTGTTCTTCACTTTTATTATATTCCCGTTGCTCCCACTTAGGTCTTTGTACTCCAAATGGACTCCTCAGCTATTGTATATCATCAGCTATAGAATTCGGCGCGTATAGAAAGAAATGATACATAAACAGTCTAGCAAGAAATAGAAACGTACCCAAATAGTCAACTGAACTGAATTTCTAACAGTCGACTACAAAATCATTACGAGCGAGATTTCTTAATTTCTGACAATTATTCTTATTATTTTCGCACAACGCACGATCTGATTTTTTAAATTCCTTTTTGTACAAAAATGTCCGCACAGGTAATGCGAGAGATTCCCCGGATGTTTTCTTTTTTTTTTCGGATTCCTTCGCGCTCTTTACGGCATTGCGTATATTCGCTGAATTACGATTTTACAATATCAGCGACCTGACATGCAGCCGACATAATGCGACATTATTCTGGTCACAGGTTCGACCAGTGGTTGCCTGGCCAATGGGCAGAAAGTGTTGTCGGATCGAATCAGCTACAAAGAAGTCCCGTGAGAGATATTGTTTCACCCGGGAGGTATTTTCCTTTCCGTTCGCGAACATGACGGAGAATATCTAAGCGTAAGAACGACACTACGAACGACACGTTCAAACGAATACGTAAGATCCTTTTAACGTGCGCACTTGGAGAAATACAATGTGTGCTGACCGAACGTCTCGGGCTTCGATTAATTGAATTTTCTCCTGTGTCACGTTCGCGTCTGTGTAAATGTTTTGGAATATTATTTGCTATAAATTCAGTGCGAGTATCAAGAAATGTCAAAGCGGTTGAAATAAATTGTGAAAAAAATACGGATTTATCATACGTGCATAATTAATCTCAATTATTATGTGTTCCGTCTCCAATTTATTTTTCCGTACATACGACTCGTGTATTATTATGTAAGAACTTTTAAAAACTGATTTATAATTATTTGATTTCTTACTCTTTGAGAATTCATAATGTTACTTATTAAACAATTAATACAGACTTTCGTTCTAAAAATTTATCGTCCAATTAAAAAGTCCCTTGTATATGACACTTCATTTCGTCTTGTATATATTTATTCGCAGCTTCTTGTCCAAAACATTATCTTTCGTATAGCAATATTCAGTTTACTGATTCATTAATTAACATATTATGTACAGTACATCGCCTCACTCGTATTACGTATAACACATCGCGCTAAGATTGATTTTTTTTATAATAAAAATGACGGAAAAGGGCAGAAACCTGGGAAGAAATTATAATACACGATGGATATCGGAATATTTTATTATTTCGCGCGGCACTTCAACTCTTCGTTAAATGAAAAATTTACGCGGAGGTCCTCGATGGAATGTATGTTCTGTGACTAACAAATACAGATTTGCAAATTCACCGCATGCATTCTCGTAGAAGTAACAAAGGATTGAATGCAATCAAGCCCAGCTAATAACTGAGCGCAATGATCGACGTCGACGGCAGCAATTAGCGCGATATTTCGACACGAATCGTTAATCGCTCGACATTTATCGAGTGTCGCGGTGACAAGCGCGTTTCAAAGAGCATTCGATGTGTCGCCGGTGGGCAATGGGGGGACGGTTTCGTGTACCGGGAAATAACATTCGCCAAAAAATATATCTTATTGGCAAAGATGTCAATGTAGGCACACGTAGCGCAAAAAAAAATTTACAACGGAGTATTGTGACGATTTCAGTCGATAACGATATACAATATTCGATCATTTCTGCGGCAAGGAGTTAACAGATATTCAAAATTGAAATCTACCTTTGATGTCTGAGAAGGCGCGGCAAATACAATCCTTAGCGATATTACTAGACGCATTTTGATACTTTAATAGAAAAGCTACTAATTTTATGTTTACTCGACTAAAATCATTTTCGGTGCCAAACCATTGCTTTTACCTTTGTAACTTTCTAAGGCACTTGTTAAATCACTTGTTTTACCTATAATTCTTGTAAACAATATTAATATTTTTCACACACGTTAAATGACGTCATAAAAAAATATCTTTTATAGAATAATGGTTCTTTAACATAATTCGATCGATAGATGAGTATTATGAAGCTGGTCCTCGGAAGTTAATGAATTGTAAAAAATTCAGTTGCGTCTAATAATACGGCCAGGGACTGTATAACGTAACAATTTCGCGTGAAAGTGAAATCATTCTCATTTTCGGTCGACTTTATCGAACGTCCTCGGAATATCTCGGATTCTTCGCGCTTCCTTGTCACGCTCAGACATATCTCGTTCGAACGAGATTCGCGAGACGGCTTCTACGGCAATGATAACGCTGAATAACCGGTTATGAGGATACATGTCAGACCCACGATAATGCAGAGGTAGAAACGAGCTTTCCCGCGGCTTGTTCCGCATCATACGCGCTTGTCTACTTCGCATATGACACGCCGGCTGAACACGCGGGGTTAAATTAATATTGGTATCGACGGGTCGGTAGCGCTCGATACGAGCTTCAGCTAACCGGGAACTCGCGCGATTAATCGTGTTCAATTCGACAAACGATCCGTTAGCTGATTAGGTGATTTCCGTGCGATAGTCCGAGGAACGCGAGACGAGAGAGAAAGAAATGAGGTGGAATCGCGGAGTGTTGGGGAGGTTTAATTTACGCTGCGTCTTGTTGTTTTAAATACTTCCTCTTTCTGAAATTCTGCAATACAGAAGGTTCAAAATATGGGGGAGAGAGGAAGATTAATAATCGAGACGTGTGGCGGGGAGGAGTAAAAAGAATACATACGATGGTAACGAAATGAAATAATCCGAAAGTTTTGGTCAATAATAAATTTCGCTTTTGTGCCGGACAAGAAGTAGAAAGAAATAGTAGTCGAGTACAGAGGAATAATAGTATCGATGGTACGGAGATCGAAACGATAGTTAAGAGAAATTTCACTCTCTAACGGGATTACCGTCGTTTCGAGAAACTCGCGTGCGACGCGATCATCGCTCCTCCTTTGACGGAAATTAATACTCGCATCGTGACATTCTACGTTCAAATTTGTGATCGATGTTACGCTAACGCGTAACAATAATCGTGATAAAGTCGGGCTGACGAATTGGGTCAAACGAATTTAACGCACGCGTGTAGATTCCGAAAATTATTTCTCTCTCTTTTGCTTTTCAGTATAATAAATGTAGCGCGTGACGAGCGAGGTTATCGGAACATCTCTCTATCCTTCTCTCTCTCTCTCTCTCTCTCTCTCTCAGCAGATCAGTCGCGTTTCATTATCAACTTCTCGTTTTTCGCGGTATTTCGGTTCTCCGCCGAAAGTAGCCGTTCGTTCGCGATTGTCCCCACGTTCGAAACCGGAAATATCGGAATTCATCGTGAACGGCGGTGGCGAACGCCGCCCGAAATACCGACGATCATTGGTTCGAGGGTTTAATAGAGCCGACCTCCCCCCCCGCCCCCCTCTTTTTCTCTCTCTCTCATTGTTTCTCGCTCGCTCGTTCGCATGTTCAGATGAGAGAGTAACGGAAGCAGCGGCGGCGGCGGCGACACGGAGGATCGATGAGGGAGCGAGAGAGCGGACTCTTCCTATTAATATAGACGTACACCGCCAGTTCAGCGGTGTTCCTACGTACACACATATACGTATATCTCTATTGAGTATTCAGGATGAGGCGACGCGTTTGATTGGCGCCTCTGGGGTCATTCCGATGGATGAATGGTTCCTCTGCGCTCGTGTCACCGCGGCTCGCCGAAGGCTTAAAAAAAAATTGATTGGCCTTTCAGGATACGATGACGCGTCCTCCTCGAATGCACCGCACCGGACACGATCGCCTCCTCCCGCATTGTCCCGGGTCGAACTAATTTGCCGACTCTTTCCTCCTCCCCGTCTCTCTCTCTCTCTCTCTCTCTTTCTTTCTCCCGCTATCTCGCTCGCCTTCTTTCATTCTCTCTTCTGTTTCGAGCTTTCTTTTGTGCACACCTCGAGAAATCGAGACATCAGTTTGCATACGCAGAAAATACAAGTAACTCAAAGGAAATTGCGATTGGACTTCGGCTATATGTAACTAGATGAACATCGAGAAATTCCTTGTAAATTGGCGAGCAAATGGCGAGAGACTTTCCATTTGCTTTCCGAACAGAAATTAAAACTTCAATATTCCATTCACTTCGGATCGATATTGTCTCAATACGGATTTTGTAATTTAAAGTCCATTTGGAGGTCTCGTGGCAAAAACTGACCTAAATCAAAAACCGCTCCATTCAAGAAAAAAATATATTTTATTAAAACTGTCATTACTAATACTAACCATTTTTGTCCATTAACAGAACGATCTAATTCATATTATTAAACGATTTTCGTAAAAAAATTTGTACAACTCACTTTGGAAAACAGTCTTTGGTTCTTATTGCACATTTTCAAGAAAATGGAGTTAACCGGTTTTGGCATCGAGCCTTTGAATTATTAAAACTCTCTGTTGTTCGAGGTAACAATTGACTGAAGAATGGAATTTGCCGAAGATGCGACCAAGAAGAGGAATTCGAATCCCAATATTTCATGTATCGTCGCAAGAGAGAAACGTCGGAGAAAGTGGAGCGCAGGTGCATACCGGCGAGGGATGGTGGACGCGGCTCGAATACGCGAAGGCACGTTTAGAAAACGAACAGGCCGGCTGACAGTTCACGCGCGATCACAATATAATCGAGAGTTTGCCTTCTCATAATATAATTGGCGAGACGGTGTATGACACGCTGCTTCGCAGAAAATATGGCCACGAGAGGAAACAAAGAGCAACTCTGAGTAAACGTTAGATTCATAATACGGCGTAATCGGGCTGATCTTCTTCGGAAGTAAACCATTTCTTTATACAGAGTCCGACTTATCACCCTCCGTGTACTCATTGGCTCATACAGATGAATTAATTCCTCATTAACTATTGCAAATTTTGCAAAATAGCACATAACTTTCCTGTTGAGTTTCATACGTTTTACATACGTTTCATACGTTTTACCCGCACATCATCGATACCAAAAAAGGTTTCGGATATCACATATAAATAAAGCATTAATAAGAAAAATAAGAAGTAAATGATGTCTCAGTGTTTGTAATATCGTATGTATATCTGTCTTCATTCTGTTCAAAATTATCACTTATTACTTAGATAATTTAATGAAATTTTAGGAAAGTATGTTTTTTCAGTGTTTAATAAACTTATGTAGAGTCCCCTTAATATCGCTATTGAAAATCCAATATTCTACGTACCAACTACTTTAACAGACACATATTATAAAACAAAGAAGATCTTCGAAAATTTATCAATGACTCTATCGATTTAAAATTGCCAAATTTCTATCACAATGAAATTCGACAGTTGCCCGATAGATGGTGTAAAGCTATTAGTGTAATGACGGAAGTTATTTTGATAATTAAAACTGCATGTCTTCCGGGAATAAATAAATCTTGATTTGTGGCAACGAAGGCACCGAATTAATTTGCATATCAAATGCATCGCAGACGAGCGCATTTTACGACAGCTTTTGGCAGTAAGGATCTTATCTTATTTTCGACTAAATCGTATATTCCGTCAGTGTCTGCAGCAGAGCGATGCTGACATTCAACGGATTTAATTAAGCAATTTCGGGTTAATTAAAGTGTGTTCTCACAGGGATGGAAGGGAGGAAAAGTAAAGGCAGGATCTCGGATCGATATATGAGTGGGATACGCGCCGACTATAATTAACAAAATTAGCCGGGTGCGTCGGGAATTCTCCGGGATCTCGGTCTGTCGCCCTTTGAACTGGATCCACTTGAATGGCGTAACGGATCTAGTTCAGCGCGTCAATCTGAGATTGTCTCGTGTATGACTATCTATCATCGATGCGCGGAGTATGTGCAAATCAAGCCTGTCACGTCGCCCGACCCGGCATCCTTCGACACAGTCTGTATCTTCAGTCAGCGTCGTCATGCCAATGCCGCTGGCACATTCAAGAAAATGCAAATGCGACAGTAGCGTGGCTTATCACTCGAGACGGAACGGAATCCTGGTCCCTTCTCAAAGCAGAAGTAACGATTGTAGTTATCGCGACAATGGATATTACCCGCCCATAACGACACAATTCAGGTAAAACGGGTTATCGGGTGGAGTGTTCTAACATCTATTATTTGGCGCTAATGGCTCGAGACGCGGCTGCGAGACTCCACTTCTCCTTATTTAATTTCACGATGTTCAGCATAGTTCAGCGAGTAGCGGCAACTACGGGAGGGAAGGGGAAAGTCAAGAATAACAGTTCACGTGGAACACAGTTTTCCCCTTTGTGTGCGATTGGAATGTTCCCTCGCGTTGCATTTAGCACTTTTTACAAAAACTGATTTCAATAATGGCATTTTCTCGCGCCAACATATCCACTGTAACCAATATGAATCGTTAAACGATGAATTAGTTGGCCTGCTATTATTATTTTTGTATCAATATGAGGAAATGTATCTAAATTATTCTAATTATTTTTGTCTTTTTAAAAAGATATTATAAACAAAGCACTTATATGTAGAATTTATATACACACACATACACATACACATATGTATATATATATATACTGTATATTTATACAGAAATTTTATTGTTAACTAATTTCACAATAAGTTTCGCACGAAGGGGCGTGCATTGATATTTTAAACGCTTTCTTTCTAAAGGCAAGATTTTTATTGTTTCAACATACTTGAACGTACGCATATGTTAAAATGTACATCTTCCTTCGTTTGTGTTTCAAACTTGTTTCGCAACATTCTACCAGATATTTATAGCTTTATATAACTCCGGTTACATTTGAAATTGACAACAGTTGCGTGACATTGAGAACATATACAACCATTTTGTTGTTAATCTTCGGGCAACTGTCGCGCGTCCGGAATATTCACACTGAGATTGTAGAAAGCATTACATTACTGTCAGTTGCGTACTCAGTCGACTCATTATTTTGGAAAGTGACATATATAAAGTACTCGACAAATTTATCAAACAAACGTACTGGTATGGAGGGATTCTTTCGATTTGTGTCTGAATATCGTAGGACGTTCACGGCTCATAGTTACAATCAGTTTTTCAATCCGAACATGTGTCACGTTTGTAAGTCGAGAAATCACGGCAATTTGATATCATGTGGTGGGTGCTGCTTGATTTTTTATTGCAACGAGGAACATAAAACAATGCACCGTGAAGAACACGCAGCAATCTGTGAAATTATATCAAATCTTTTGGTAGAGAAACCGACAAACGACAGGCGCAAGTTCGTAGACAGCCTGCAATGGATTCAAACAAGGAAAGAGTTGCTGGAATCGGTTCAACGGAATGTTGGCCGTACAATGATGGCGTACGAGAAACAAATGCTCTTTTGGTCGAAAGCATGTTTCGTTTGTTATCAACAGGGTGAATTACAAACTTGTGAGAGATGTTACTCCGCTAATTGTTGTAATGAGCATGCAACAATTTTTCACGATAAACATAAGAACGAATGCATTTTACTGATAATATATCTCAACACACAAATCGAAAAAATATCTAATCACGAAACCACCAATATATCGTTCAAGTTTCTTATATATGTTCGTCAAAACATGTCCGTGACTGACATGTTTGAATTTCTTGACGAATATTTGGCATATAAAATGGATATGACAAGTCTGTCAGAGTTCGTTAATTGCTGCATCCTGTCTGATTACATTTCCGGACCACTGACACTTTATTTTGGATTAAAGGAAGGAAAGGCATTGTATAATCTACAGAAACGCGACAGTGTTGTTATTCATCTTGTAGCAGCAAATTCCACAGACAGAAAGGGTGTACAAGCTTGGGAAATTTTGTTTCATCTTCTATCTAAATTGCGCAAGATAATAATAGTCTTGATAGGACCAGAATTAAAAGCCGAGTCTGGTGAATGTAGAGGTTGTTTCTTTTGCGAAAAGGATGATAAGAGGCTTACTTTCATATGTATACCTATGTTGTACCACGATTATATGCAATCATCTGAAATATATAAGGAACCAGATATAATTGTAGGATTTCAAGCTAACCTTTATAAGGGAGAAACATGGACGGAATCTATAAAAGTAATAATGGCTCAAAATTGTATGTTACTTTTAAGCTCGGCATTCAAATATGAAGCCATAAAGAACATAAATAAAATACAAATTGTACTGGGTAAACGTGTACAACCTATTTTAAGTACTAAAAATCCTTTCGTTGCTTATGTAGCATACAGAAACATAGAGGGAAATTATATATATTTTCGCAATAATTATTTAATTATTGTTTAATCATTTACTATGATTTATATCAGTCCGGTGGTCTCAGTATTACCGCTGTAGTTCTTCCACGCATTATAGAACTATTACTGTAGTAATCTTATTATAAACAGAATATTAATTAAATCGTTACATTGAATTACTTAAATTTTTTAATAATGACGAAATTGAAACTTTCTAATAATGACGAATGACGAAAATTTTCTAATAAAGGTTATATTTTTAGTAACAATTGAGTTTTCTATTGATTAAGTATTATTCTAACAATGAATGAAACTNAAATTGAAGAAATTTTAAACGATCTTTATATTTTCGATTTATTCTAAAATAGAATATTTATAAGCTTTCATGAACTTTAAACATATTGTAGAGTAATCGAAAACAAGAAAAGTTCTTAAAAAATTCCATTCTTCTTTATAGAACGCATGAGAAAATGTTTTTAACGATTTCTTTGGCAAATAGGGATATATCTTCGTTATATATCCTATTAATCTTCTCTTTTTTCACTTGTGTGGCTCAAAATACCTTGCTTGATTTTATCAATAGTTGAATAATTTCATAATAATCTTTGTAGGAAGTAAATTGCATTTCATGCTTTAAATCAATATTCCTTCGAAACATAAGGTTATTAATGTCCCAGTATTTAAATATACATTATCATATATATCTGTTAAAATATACATCTTTCTTCGTGTGTTTCAAATTTATTCGCGATATTTTATAGTATGTCCCACAAGAATGCATACATTATCTCTAAAAAAGATTTATGAGAATTAAAAAAGCAAATATTAAATAATAAATTCTTTTAAAGTACATTTAATAGCCTTTGTTGTCATCATCTAATATATCGTATAGTTTTCATATATATAGCACATAGTAATATGCTTTCATTTGTG
>NW_014554384.1:2349028-2378994 GCF_001313825.1 Dinoponera quadriceps | reverse complement strand
TTCATTTGTGCAGTTTTAAACTTCATTGCTTTATTTTCATTCTGCTACAATTCGAAACAGATTTCTTGAATTTATTTATAGTTGAATAATTTGGCAATTAAGTCTTTAAAGGAAATGTATTTGCGGTTTTAAATCATTACTTTTCCTAAATATAATGTTACTAATGTAGCGATATATAAATATTGTTGACTATATACATCCGTTAAAATATATATCTCTTTGTATGTTTAAAATTTCATTCGAAATATACATATTCTACTTCGAAATGTATACATGTGTTTCCTTATGTTTGTAGTTATATTTCAAATTGTCAACAGTATACGAGACAGTTTGGAACACACACACACACACACACACATACATATATATATATATATAAACACCTTATCCTTCGACCAATTGTCGTGTAAATAAATATACTGAGTTTGCATGAAGAATTTTCTTCTGAAACGTTCACGTGCAAAATTTCGCTAATTATTCCTGAGGTACAATTATACAATGTATCGGATAAATCCGTTATATGGGAATGTGAATATTTTCTTTGAAAAAGTGCAGAAATATCATGGGTTACATTTGCCTTATTGTTACAATCAGTTTTTCAATCCGAACATATGTCACGTTTGTAAGTCGAGAAACGACGGCGATTTGATACCATGCCATAGGTGCTACTTGATTTTTTATTGCAACGTGAAACATAAAAATATGCATTATGTAGAACACACAGAAATCTGTGAAATTATAACAAAGCTTTTAGTGGAGAAACCTCAAAGGGACACACGCAAATTCGTCGACATACATCAATGGATACAAACGAGAAAACAATTGTTAGAATCAACCCAACGATATCTTCGCCGTCAAATGTATGTGTACGAAAAGGAAATGATCTTTTGGTCAAAAGCATGTGTCGTTTGTCACCAACAAGCTGAACTTCGGACGTGCGAAAAATGTTTCTCCGCTGATTATTGCAATGAACACGCTGCGGTTTTTCGCAAGGAACATGACGAAGATGAATGCAAACTACAGACGCTGAAGTTGAACTTCAACATCGAAACAATCTCTGGCAATATTTTCTATGTGTCCTTCGACTTCTTTGTGAATGTTACTTCATGGATACCTGATAGCACACTTGCGTTTCTTTTACAATATAAAGTAACGACACAACGTCGGACATGGATTGTTGATTACTTCGCTATGTCTGATTACATTTCCGGACCACTGACTGTCTATTATGGGTTACAAAAAACAGGCAAATTGAATATTCTGCAGAGACCTTATGTAATTATTCATATTATAGCTGCAGATTCCACGGATAGGAAAGGTTTGCAAGCTTGGGAACTCTTACTTCACTTTCTACCTAAATTGTGTACTATAATGTTAGTTTTGATAGGACCAGAATTAATGAAAGATTCCGGTGAATTATCAGGTTGTCCAATTTGCGTGCGAAGAAATAAGAAGATTTTTTTCGTATCTATTCGTATGTTGTACCATGATTATATGCGATCAACTTGTACATACAAGGTACCAAATATAATTGTAGGATTTCAAGCGGAACTCAATAAGGGAGACACATGGTCGGAATCTATAGGGATAATACTAGCTCAACCGTGTCCGTTACTTTTGGGCAATTCATGCGAACGTAATTCGCAAAATGACCTAATTAAAATACGAGAAGTCCTTGGTGTATCCTTACAACCTGCTTTACATATTGACAATCCTTTCTCGAGTTATTGGGTGCGTAGAGATTTAGAAATGGGTTATATATATTTTCGTAATGAACATTTAATTATCATTTAATGATTTATTACGATTTACACCACTTTGTTCATAGCGGTCTTTATATCATCGCTGCATACACACGTTGTTATAAAGCCACTATTTCAACAGTCTCGTTATAAACATGACACAAATTAAATTGTAACTTTCAATAAATTACGGATGTTTTTAATAAAGATTACCTATTTGATAAAAATTAAATTGTCTTTTGTTCATTATGTGTTAATCTAGCAATAAATGTAACAGTTGTATTTGCGGATGTAAATAATTATTTTTCTAAATATTAGGTTACTGTAGTTCTAATATCAAAATATTCACGACCATGCACAGTATGGATCACGTGAAATTATCATCTAAAATAAGTTAATAAATATCGATTTTACAGGAAAATGTTGTAAGAGAAAATTAAATGATTTCGAAGGAGTTCTATTCTTATTAATTTTTTCTATGTGGAAATACCAAGTCACGTGAAGATTAACTTCATTTTTCTTAACGGAATCATATAATTTTATTAATACAAATCGATATATATCCAATTACATTTGAAGTTGACGACAGTTTGCGAGACACTCAGGAACACATGTAAACATTTTATTATCGTCCTTCAGGCAATCATCGCGAGAACATATATATTGAATTTGTACACAAACTTCTATTATCGTTGTTCACGTGCCGAGTTTAACTTCTCATTTCTGAGATGTGATATTACATATAAAGTAACCGATACATTCATTAAACAGACGTGTCAGTATGGAGTGGCTATATGCACGAGTATTAAAATATCACGGACTACATATCTCTGATTGTTACAATCAATTTTTCAATCCAAACATATGCCACGTTTGTAAGTCAAGAAACGACGGCAATTTAACACCATGTAACGGGTGTAACTTGATTTTTCATTGCAACTTTGAGCATAAACTGACACATCGTAAAGAACACGCTACAACCTGCGAAGTTGTAACATATTTTTTAGTAAATAACCCGGAAAAAGACACACGCAAATTCATTAACAATCACCAATGGGTGCAATCGAGAAGACAATTGTTGGACTCAGCCAAAGATAATTTTAACTATGTAATGAAGACGTACGAGAAACAAATGATCTTTTCGTCAAAGTCATGTGTCGTTTGTCACCAAAAAGCTGAACTACGGACATGCGAGAAATGTTTCTCCGCTAATTATTGTAATCAGCACGCAACACTTTTCTTCGATGTCCATAAGAAGGAAATATGCAGGTTGTTGATAATATTGCTCAACATGGATATCCTAACGATTTCTGGATTTATCCCTGATGTGTCGTACGAGTTTCTTGTGTACGTTCGTCCAAACATGTCCGTGGAAAACATGCTTACATTTATTAGGAAATATGTAACACGGTCAGCAACAGGACCGATATGGCTTATTAATTACAACCTCTTATCTGATTACATCTCCGGACCGCTGACAGTCGGTTTTGGATTACAAAAAGTAAAAGCATTACATATCCTACGGAAACCCAGTGTAGTCATCCATGTTATAGCAGCAGACTCTATAGATAGAAAGGGTGTGCGAGCTTGGGAACTCTTGTTCCATCTTCTGCCTGAATTGCGCACAATAGTGATAGTTTTGATAGGACCAGAATTAACAACTGGTTCCGGTAAATTTGAAGGCTGTTCCTGTTGCCAAAGAGATAATAAGAATCTTTCTTTCTTATCTGTACCTATGTTGTATCATGATTATATGCAATCAACTCAAACATACAAGGTACCAAATATAATTGTAGGATTTCAAGCGAAGTTTAGCAAGAGTGAGACATGGTCGGAATCTATAAAAGCAATGTTGACTCAAACTTGTCCGTTACTTTTAGGCACGACATGCAAAAGTGAAGCACAAAACGACATAATCAAGATGCAAGAAGTATTGGATACACCTGTAAAATATTTAACCGTTATTTAATTGTTTACTGTTAGTTAATGATTTTTGTATTATTCTAGTTACAACTGTCTCATTACTGTCATGATATTCTTGCGCAATAAAACCATCGCTTTAGTAAATTTGTAAATTTTTAAAGTTAGTAGATTAAATTAGTACTCATACTAATTTAATAAATTAAACTGTTCAGAAATTAAACTATTATCACGAATAAATCACACGAATGTTTCTAAGATTATCTTTTTTAACAGCAGATTGTTTTTTATCGAAGTATTATTTAGCCATAGATGAAACAGTTAAATAACGCACGTTATGGCATACAGTCACGATTATTAATATGTTGAATAATGCGTATTAGAAAAATTTCAAATGTTTCTTATTATTTATTTCCTCCACTAAAAAATTTACGAGAAATCATCTCTTGTAATGTCCTATATATTTTGATATATTTTCAGCATACTATAGAACAGTCAAAACAAAATTGTTTGACAATAAAATTGTTTGACGATCGCTTTCTAACAAATTTGAGAAAATGCTCACAACAATAATTATCGCAAATGTTGTAATATATTTTTATTTCTTTATTAAATTTTACTTTTCTAATTTTATTGTGTTCAAGATCGAAATAATTCACTTAATTTTATTAAACATCGAACGATCCCATTACAGTTTTTGGAGAAAGTGGCGCGTACATATTAATTCTTCACTTTCTTTCTAATGTAAGATATTTAAACTTATATTAATTGCCGTTACTTGAAACATATTGGAACTGGGATTCTCAGATTTGAATTAAAAGTGCGAGTGTTTTTAAAATGTATTTCGCGAAATCTTGGAAATGTTTTTCGCGCGCCGATAAATCATATTTGACATTTCGGCTTGATTCAGTGACTTCGCGAAGGCGTTCGAGAAAGAAGTGGCTTCACCAAATTGAGACGTCGTTTCGGATCATCGGAAGCGGCGATTGTCGCGTAATGGATGCTCGAAGGGAAAGTTTGTATTCTGAAGCGCGCGACGGGCCGCTAAAAGCGAGGGGTTGCTCGAGAGGATCGCCGTCGTAATTAGACCCGTAACCAGGTGTCGCGTTTTGTTCGCCATTGTTCGCCATTGGGATGATCCGCGAGGAGCGCGCGGGGAACGCTTCTTTCGCTTCCCGCGGAGAAACGTCTGCCCCGTCGGCCACCTTCCCCTTCCCCCCTTGTCGCATTGTCTGTTTTGCATTCAGCGATTTGATCACGCTACGCTAACTCGTCTAACGACCTAACGCTTCGTGCCATTAGCGATTTGCGGAATCGCCAATCTCACAGCGACGCTTCTTCCTCCTCATTCTCCCCCTCCCTTTCTTCTTCCTCCTTTTCTTCTTCTTCTTCTTCTTCTCTCATTCCCCTCCCCCTTTCGGCCTTCCGCTACGACCACCCTCCGCGGAACATGGAAGAAAAGTCGCAGGTGGTACTGCTTTTCGTGACTCGGGGAACCGTTTAGGTTCCCCGTTGAAAGCCCCGTTGAAAGCCCGCGCCGCTAAATTGGCCAAATTTTCTGAACGCTCGTTGCTCGAAGGGAGCGAGTCCAATGAATGAGTCACCTGGTGCGGATGCTCACGGATAATCCTCAATAACAACACGGGCATACTTATCTCGGGTTTCTAACGAGTTTGTAATCCGTGCGCGCGTTGACTACTTAATTACGAAACGGAGGTGGAGGGAATCGCGTACCTTTCGATCTTCTCGACTAGATCACAGCCGCAAAAATTTCTGTTTTCATCGAAGTGAACAATTATATAACGGTTCTGTTGATGCACAATTAAAATTATTAATCATAAGAACGGCAAAGAACAGCTTGTATGCAATTGTTTTTTTTTATATAGTGCTATGAAGTTAAATTGAATAATATTCAAACCGATAAACATACCGTTTGAAAATATATCCCGTCAAGGCACGTTTTTTTTATCTCAGTTAGAGTCTCATCAATGGATATAAATAATCTTACAAATTTATATCAACATAAGTTCTGTTGGTAACTAACCATGGAGAAATAGAAATAGGTCTTTAAGAGTCATAATGTCGCTACAATAAGCGTGATTTAGCTTTTGAAGGCCCATTCTATTTCTCTACAAATAATCTTATAAAATGTCGGGAATATGTCGTTGAATATTCATGATTTTAATTTCATTGAACTCTTCTTTGATTTCAGAGTTCAGCATTAAAATATTATGAACAGAAAAGAATGAAGAATAAGGTAAACATAACTAGTTGATTTTCAACCTCTTAAATCAAGCAATATTTTTCTCAATTTATATTTATTATATTTATGTATTTATATTTTATTTTCAGTGCAGGCTCTCTACTTGCTCTTCTTTTTTAATCTCCTCGCACCGACTCCAAGAAATCGTTTTCAACTCTTGTTTTGTGTAAAGACACGCAGAGACAAATACACATGTACATATGTACGCACGCATATACGCACGCATATACAATAATATAAAAAAACATCGTCCTCAGTTGTCCACTTTCGCGAAAAGGAAGATTATTTCCCGAAGTGATCGGAGAATTTTCCGAAGGAGGACATTATTTTCTCGCGATCACCGAGACGGAATGTTAATAAGTAGAAAATAACCGCCCTTCCTCCTCTAGATCCTCAGAAATTTGGAAGCCGGAAGGCGTACGACGAACTCGTTGATCAATATTAACCCTTTTACGATATTCGCCGACGGCAACCTCGCGACTCCGCGCAGAATCTTCTTGAACGAGAGACCGCGGGACCGGAGCTGCCTAACCAAGATTCGCTTTTCCGAATTCGGCCAACGGTGTTTCGGGGGGGTAAGGGAGGGAGGGGGTGAGAGATTTTCAGCGTGGCGTCGCGTCGGCGTCTTTGTGTCGGTGTGCCCCCGCATTCGCGACATTCCTCTTTTCAATCCGGTCGATGGCCGGACGAAGCCGCAACCGCGGACCACGTTTTCGTCGACCGGGCTCGGCGAGAAGCAGAAACAGCGAACGGGAAAGAGAGGAGGGACTGGGGAGAGAGAGGGGGAGAGCGGGGGATGAGGTGGAGGGAGAGAGCGTCGTGGTTCCGCGTACAGCTCTTCTGCGAGGACGAGAGCTCCTCTTCCCTTTGATGTTCGGCATCGGTATCCAGCGAAGCGTAAATCTAATGTTCCCCGTGTGCTCTCGCGCGCGGTCTCGACTAGACTCTCGCAAATTGTAACATCATCTTCCGTCGAACTTCCTTTCATCGCGTCGTTCGCTCATGCGTGCGCGCATACACACATATACGTGTCGGTTATACGCGAATCCGCGCAGTTTCGGTCCGGCACGTCCGAGAATCAAGAATGGAAGAGGCGGTTCTTCAGAATTTAGGCCTGTTCTTCAGAATTTCGACGCGTTCGAATTTTCTCAAACAAGCGATCGCGAAGATGTGAATTCCAGAACAACACAAGTCCAAGTTTTTGGACGAGTTGTACGGGTATCATTGTATTCATCTCACCCGAGGCTGTCCGATGACAATAAGAACAGCGCAAAAATCTCAATCTAGACATATTCAATGGTAGCGGTAATACTATATATAATATTACTGCTACGATTAAATGTTATATAGTATATTGTATAATATATAGAACGTCACGAATGCATGAATTAATGTTGTTCCGACATAGATTTGTGATCTGATTTTGCTCGCATAGAGCTCAGGAGAAGAAAGCAAACGCATAACCTCATTCAAATTTATTATATTATTTTGTCTTCACAATACACGAAATCTAATCATACTTGATTAATTTTATCACATGAACGGTCACCCGGAGAGTCGTTTTGTACCCCGATGTGTTTTTACAGGCTTATATTACGAGAATAAAACGGGTCACAGTCTATTATTGTCGCATCGGTTAGGTCTTGAAACGAAAAGTCCAAATGAAAAGTACGTATTAGTTTCCAATCGGTGAAAAAAAAATCCACCGCGACGTGAGCTTCGTTTTCCGACCATTGGGGTATGAAATGACCCCGGGTGGCTGTTCTATTAGGTTAAAGAGCATTGCACTAAAGAGAGGAGTTCACGGGCTGCGTTAAACTGCGATAAGTATTCCCAGCGTGGAAGGAGTTAAGAGCACGTTAGATGATAGCTATTACAATACTGATTGCGGCATAATGAACAGAGATCGCCGAGTAAGTGTGAGTTGGCGCAAAGTGCCGCACGTTATCTCAGCGCGACACCGTCCCGCCGACGGTGTCCGCAAACAGTAAGTTTTCAGTGAGACCGAGTGTCGTTATCTCGAGCTCGACGATCTTTCGGGAGTTCGCTGTGTCGCCTGACGAGGGCCGAAGGTGGTGCAAGTGCGGATACGCGTAACTGGGTTTCTTCGCGGCGCTGGCGAAACTCCGATGCGCGGCGCCTTCTGAAGAATCTCTCCCTCTCACTGTCATTATGTTCGCGGTGGTTCTCTCGAATATCGAGAGAAAATCATACAAAAGAGGGGAGACGGAAGCCGACCTGGAGAAGTCAGTTTTCTCCCCCCACTCCCCTCTCCCTCTCCCTTCCTTCTCGCTCTCGTCTGTAAGAATGTATCGTTTCCCGTGCACAAATCGACCAAATATTGCGGTGCCGCGAGAAAAGCGGCGCGGGCTCTTTGAGGTGTCGACAAGACACCTGGCCGTAGCGCATAATGGCGTCCCGCGGCGCTCTTGTACGCCGCGGCTTTCGAATTCAGTTTTGTCGGCGACAATTATAACCTTCCGCTCGGCCGCGCGTATCCTCGTCCGCGCGCACGCACCCTCCTCCTCCTCTCCCTCCTCGCGTCCCGCTGCGGGACCCGGGGCGGAGTTCGTCGACGACGACATAATCGTCGTCGGCGAGCACGTGAATCAGGCCGAGAACGAGCACGAAGAATCCGACCGGTCGGCGAAGGCATTACTCCGGCCGTCGCCGAGTATAATATAATGGCTTTTCCTCCTCAAAGAGATTTCTCGAGTGACGGTTATATCGAAACTGAGAGTGACGTTTAGGGGAAAGTGGGAACGGTGTCGCGATAATTGTCGACCGTGAGACGGCGCGCGATTGCCGCGAGCCTTCACATTCATAGTGCTCGGGAGGTTCCATTCGGGGAAAAAAGTGCATCCCAAGTCGAAGTCTTGATTCTACGTCGAACTCTTCAAGAAGATTGTAGGACTCAGTGTCGTATTTTCAGACGCCACTCATGAATTTCACCCATTTTGTTCCTCTCATCTTATACAGAAGCAGCACAAGTTAACGTATTTTCAAAACAGAATGGTTAATAATTTTAAATTGGCGTATAATATCTGCATATTAGTTCTTAGTACCATAATAATTTTCCATCTGAATTTTATTTTTGTATAATAAAGAAGATATTGAAAATAGAAATTAAAAATAGCATGCTAACCTCTCGAAGGACACGTATAAAAAATATCAACCTTGAATTAATTGCAAATATTTTACCTCTCAAATGGTCAATTTTTTTCTAATCACAGATAATATCTTAATGTATACACAGTGCAAGTTTTTTTATTGAATCGACTCCGGCGGTCTTTTCACCAACGGATATCAGATTTCCGATAGTTCGTTATTTCTCTATCGATCCGTGACTCATTACCAGCCGCGAAGTGCCCGAAATGATCAAGGTTATTTCGACTGGGGATCAAATTTATTTTCCAATGAAAATACCGCGAATTCGCGTATAACTGTTTCGAAAAGCGACGGCTGTTCAGCGGGGCTCTCGGCGACATCTCGATTAACCGAAGCTCGATTAGGCACGCCCGGAGCGCGTCCGAACTCGGCTTCCGGCTAACTGACATCGAACGAACTCCGCGAGTGCGTTCCATTGTTAATCTGCGAATTAAGCCGCGTTTAATCTGCGGCTGGGTACGACGGAGACTCGACGACTCTTTAACAAGAGCCGTCCTCTTGTCCTTTGTGCTTGCCACGGGTCCTCCGAGACGCGCAGCATCTGCCGGCAACCCCTTTCGAATTATCCTCGATTCGTCAATGGAAGTGCTCGGCCCTTTAAAGGAGGGAGGGGGAGAATCCAATTACGTAATATCGTGGCTGCACGTCGAAGAAGCGTTCATGATCCTTGATGATGGAGTTTCAGAGACCGGATAGGAGGCAGATGAAGGACTCTACCACCTAGAAGGATGAAGTAGGCCGAAGTTACAGAGGGATGAAACCGGCGAATTGCGGCAAGACAATCAACGCTGGTAAAGCGAAGGAGCGATAAGGTAGGCGGCAGAGGATGATAAGTACCACGTGAGTGGTAAAATCGAAAAAGAGAGAGAGAGAGAGAGAACAGAGAGGACGGTGAAAACATGCGGAAGGAGGTCACGATGCGGAAAATGTAAAACAGAGAAGAGAATTAAACGGGGAAAAAGAAGCGGTTACGAATGAGAAAAAAAGAAGAGAAGCGGTGCGAATATATTGAGAAAGGGAGGAAAAGAGAGAACTAATAAAACGAACGAGACCAGCGATAAGAGGCGAAACGAAGATGGTGATTGCAATAAGCGGTGTCGAGAGACGAGGAAACGAGAAACTGGCGGAGAAACAAAACGAAGGAGGAGGGAAAAGAAACCGAGAGGAGGAGAAGCGAGGAACGGGCGAGCGACGGTGGGCCCTCGTCGAATTTCAAGTACACTCGGTTCCGGCCGGAATTTTAATCCGCCGGCGAGTTACAAGATTATTTAAAGATATCCGAGGCGAGAGATCTCCGCATCTGTGCATCGCGGTGGACGTAGGGAGAAGGAGCTCTTCACGGGGGAAAACCTCGAGAGGGTCTCCTCCGCCGGCCGGAGCGAAGGGTGCAGTGCGCGGACACATTGTGGAAAACATACCCTCTCGCGCGAGAGAACGAGAGAGAGAGAGAGAGGGAGAGAGCGAACGGTAGCCTCTATAGAAGTAGCCAGGTGAAAATAACGCGTATCTCACGCTGTCCCGACTCCATCCGGAGGCGCTCCGCGCTGAGCGTCGCGAAAATAAAATCGTCCTTCGATCGCGAGACGAACGAGGAGATGAGGTCGAGAAGAAGAGAAGGAGATGGAGGAGGAGGTGAAGGAGAAGAAGGCCGACGATGACGGCGGCAGAGAAGAGTGTCGCGGCGACGTTGTAAAAGCGAGCGCGCAAGATGCGCCCCACTTCGCTCGAGGACGAGGAGGATATCGGCGCGCGCGCGCGAGTGGCCCTTAAAACTTTCCCCTCTCTCCCCCCGGGCGGGAGATTGCGTGCATTATCATCATCGCGGTTCGCGAAGTCGCCTCGAATTCATACGTACGACAGCGATTCCGCGTTATCGGCGCGGCGATAACGCATCGTTCACAGGGACTAAGAGCCTCCTCTGCAGTCGCCGCCGCCGCCGCGCGACACACGCCCGTCGTCGTTATGGCGGCTCGTTATCGTCGGGCCAACAGCCACTCCTGTTTACGGAGTAACTTCGATATTGCGTTACGGGATGTTGCATCCCGGCGACGTACATATCTCGGGCGGGACGTTACCATCGTTGCGTTGCCCGAGCTGCACCGGCCGCGCCATCGCGACGCCTTCCTTCGAGCTCCGAGGAATTTCATAGTCGTCTCTTATGCGCCGCGGAGTGTGCGGTGAGAGAGTTGGGTTTAATAAAGATGATTGAAAGGCTCTCTCTCTCTCTCGCGCCACGAGGTAAAATCGAAACTGCCAACCGGGGGGTGGTTCAATTAGAGCCCACTCGCAGCTGTGCGGCGGTGCAACGGGCGGCAAAATCTGCTCTCAAATCGAGCTTCACCCCGTTCTTCGTGTTACGATACTTTTCCGAATTTAAGGAGGCATTCGCATTCTTGCGACGTTTCGCGCACGATTTTCACGGGATTTCTATCCTTTTTTCTTCAGCACTCCCGGTGCTGACGGTTAAAATTCATCCAATTTCTTTCATTCGGACAAATTAAATCCGTTAATTGATGTTTTTAATTTAGTTATAACTTTTTTCCAAGGTGGATGAAGATATCTTTTATAAACAAATGTGGACAAATCGTGGACAAACAAATGCCGTCTGAATTTGATAAAAATATGGCTGTAACTTTTTAATTTATAAGCGGGGTACGATTCGGTCTACATTTAATCTTCTTTAATAACATCGTACAAATTTATATATTTGTATATGCGTGTGGAATAAGAAATAAATAAATAAATAAATAAATATATTACCGAATGAGCTCTGTTTCGCCTTCATATATAGCCAGTTCAATTAAGATCCTTGTAATTTTATTCATTTGTTTGATTCTTGATACTTTCAGAACTTTTTCTCGAACGTATAGTATCGCGTTTTTTGTTCACGTTTTTCATTTCCCTTTTATAATTAATTATGACTTTTATCGAGAAGAAAATAAAAGCGCTTCAATGAGAGCCTGTAATCGTTAATAATAGCGAAAAAATCGAATGTTTCGCGAAAATTCAGATCTTTCTTCTTAAAATGGCACATGTGTTGTTGCATCATGGGGTTGGATTTGGTATTGTCTTCATTCAGTGTCTAAGAACTTCCCTTGCTTTATACAGCATTATCCTTATATTTGTCTCCGAGATGCATCCGACCGTTTCGACCGAAGAATTGCTTGTGCTTTATCAGAAAGTTAGACGTTTCCCGGTATATTCGCTCTTACATTGGCATTTCTTGTTCTTGCGCTTTATCTTGCGTACTTATCGGTTTCTAGGAATGCAATTTTTATTCCTCGTGCGGTTGTCGATCGATAGACCGATAATTTGCTGTCGGAACAGGGAAAAGGCGGTTAGCGATCCTTATCATCGTCTATGAATTCTGGAAGAAAAGGAATCTTTCATCTTGCGTTCTCACTTCCGCCGACCGGCGAGAAGCGATCATTATACCGCCGTTATAACCGTGCCGATAAATTATAGATCACGCCATAGATCCATTTTGCAGCTCATAAGCGAGGCGTATAATCTAGACGGCTGTGCGGCAAGACGAGCGGTTGCGAAGAAAAGTATATTTACTTGAAAATTTCCTACGTAAATCACCTTTCTTGAGAAAGAAAGAAAAGAGAAGGAAAGAACAGACACCAGTGTGCGCACACGCGATTAATTAAATGTTAGTTAAAATGCGAGATGTTTCAAAATTTGCTCAGGCAATAACAAAAATTGTTCTCGTCTCTGATATGTCAAATTAAAGTTAATATTTATTCATCCATTATACTTAAATAGCTAAATAAAATCCTAAATATGACATTAAGATCGCGCGAGAGGGAAATAGATTCTCGAATAACTTGCATTCTTGAACAATCTCGCACGAAGAAAAAAGTTTGGTTCAAGTAATGTGACAATGAACGAGACAAAGGCGTTCCGATCTGAAGGGAACAGAATTTTTTACGTTTTTATGAACAAAATTGGTTCTTACAGCGAGAAATTCTGTTTCGTTCAACCAAAACGCGCTCGTTCGTTTTGTCAGTTTAATACAACCGAACTTTCTTCCCGTGCGCGTATTTACATTTAGACGCGATTAATTAAACGCGGAATCTATCACTCCGAAACGAAATTGTAGCATCGAGGATACTCTCATCTGCCGCTATTGAGATAAATCCAGTTGTGTCGATGCGGAAATCGAGAAGTGTACAATTCAAATATGCTGTCGTCCTGTCGCCATAACGCCGTTCGCGCTCGATAATAGAAACCGCGGATCCTTCTCTTTCGGCGAACGATCGATGCCTCGCCCCGCCAATCGCCGGTCGATTTCACGGTCGTTAACTCGTCGATCGCACGAGGATTTCTCCCGATTACGACGATAGGCAACGGAGCGGATACATGAGACCGCAAGGCGATACGGCGCGGAACGAGGCGAAGAAACGACGTAAGAAGAGTCACGTATAGGCGCGGTGCAAAAACAGAAACCACCGAAATTATTAGTGCGCCCGTTTCTCCCGACTGCAGAATGGAAAAAAAGGTCAACGACACTGAAGCGAGAAGCGAAAAGGTGTGCTACACCGGAGTGGAGGAAACGGAACTTGAAGATGTAACTTTGAGCGTAAGTTTCTGTCACACGAGAAGTAACCTTCAACGTCAAGTCAACGTAAAAGTATAACATCAAACATATAATAACTTTCTCTCCTTCTCTCTTAATATTTGTCTATTTATTTATATTACCGACAGGAAGTATCTCTTCAAGGAGAGAAAAGAGAAGAAGGAAATACGATCTACAAAAATGCTTATTTGTAAAAAGGAAGAGAAATAATCATAATATTGAAATAACAACAAAAGTTTACTTTCAAACGTCCGATTATTGAAATAATAAATAATAGAAACAGGTATCAAAACTGACGTAAATAGTAAACCAGCTTACCTATGTTTCTCGGCTGTAAAGTACTGAACTCTGTCGGAGAGGACATGAATTTCGTCTACTGTACATAGTAGTTGGAGCTAAAGTGGTAATATATGTTTGTAAGCGTGTAAGATTATGTGATTAGCGTCGTTTGATTTTTCGTCGTTGAGTTTTAAAAATTTTTGTCGAGTTATTTTCTTGTGAAAATTTTAAAATAATAAATCGACTGTAGGTAATTTATTTGACAAATCAATTCAATTTGACTATTTCATTTATAATGTGAGTTTCGAACTTTTTAAATAATTTTCGATTTCGTGCCAATCTTTATCCCCTGCCATTGAACCACGCAAGAAAAGTTATAATTACGTTGTTCTGTAAACCAACATACATGAGTTTGTTGATCTTTCAACAGACATACCTGAACTTTGCCACGAAATATCATTTCACAGAATCAGTTGAAGCTACCGGCGATTGATTTTCTCGTGTTTTTCTTGTTTTCTCTTCCTTTTGTTTAAGACGATGGAAAGGAAGAAGTCAGGAAATCTTTTTCCACGTAATAAAGGAGCAATATACATCATAAAATTTATGAAATTTTTAAAAATATGTATATTTTTACATGTTAAAAATAACACGTAAGTATATATAATAAGTGCACAAAATAAAATATAATTTTAATGCTTTAATTTTTTTTTTCAATTTTCCAAATATATTATAGGTATGTTGGTTTTGAAACTTAGTTTTTAGAATCATTAATCTTCAAACATCTTAAAAAATATTAAATAATAATAGCTTTGTTTTCGTTTTACCAAAGAAGAAGGAATTATTTGTGAACCAGAATAAGAGTCTAAGCACGAACATCTTAATGCCATTTTGAATATTAATATGGTTAATATTAATATTATTTGTAGTAAGATGCATGTTTAGTCGTTATATTAAATCCGTTTCTTTCAATCGGCAATCGTACAAAAAGAATCAGTTTTACACGTTAAAATTGATCTTTTTAATTCCCAGAGTAACATTTTTTACTTTAGACGTTTCCAGCGTTAACTTGTTCGCGTAAAGTGAATATTTGATTTCTCATTACAGAAAGATAGAAAAATTTACAATTCATAATGTCCGGACGTTTCACAATTAATTACCGTAATACTTTGCTGGTATTTTTACGACACTATACAATCTGCATTCTTGTCTTTACTGGTCCGTTACCTCCATTTTTTCTGATTGAATATCTGAGAACTTAAAAATAATCCTTACACTTCACAACGGTTTGAAGATTTCGTTTCAGTCGTGTCGGCGCAATCGCGGGACGAAAATGAGTAAAAGCTAAAGGAAGGAAAAAAAGAACAATCTGCAAGTTTCGCGAGGGAAGTGACGCGCTGGCTATCTCTCCGTTTTCGTAACTCTTTCGCGCTTACCCACGTTCAACCTGCCTTCAAACCGTTCTCCGCCGCCGTCGCGTTGTAACGTTTACTCCTTTTGTTCGGTGTATCCAAAAGGAGGAGCGGCACCGACGCCGGGGAATCTCGCGCGGGCTCCTCGCCCGAGGAATTAATTTCCTTTGTGAGCTTTCGGGGAACGCTTAGCGTGCGGTTGCCTTTCAAGAGCGAGGAGGAGAGGTCGATCGCGGGCCCGAGCTGTGCGTCGTCTCCTCGAACAGGCAGGAGAGTGCGAGGGTAACTTTTAAATGCGATTAAGACGATATATTTAAGCGGATCGTATGTATACCCGCCGTTGAGCTTGGAGATTCTTCGATTTCCCGCATGAATGGCCGACCGCCGGAAAGTTCTTCGGGGCCTCGCAGGTAAACGCAGGCACGGTGTGTCGCGGACGTCACCAAGTTGATTGGGAAAGTTCCCGAACGAAAAACGACGAGCGAACGAAGATGATGGGCGTATATTTGTCATCTTATCGTACTTTCACAGCTAAACGATTCCACCCCCGATTGTTCACGTTTCTTTTTTTTTTTGCATTCCTTCCTTCCCGCTGCTCGAAGAGCGTTACGTAACGGCAATGTTTTNCCCCCCCCCCCTCTCTCTCTCTCTCTCTCCCTCTTTTTCTAGACAGCTGTTAAATATTTGCGCGTCGTTGATATTTATTAAGACTCCGAGGTGTAGGGACGATGATCGATTTCGTTCTCGCTGCTTAATGAAATATCAGCCCGATCCCTCACTGTCCATTGTAATGTAGTGTATAAGGGATGTAATAAATAAAATGGATGCGGCAAATCTGTAACAACGTTACCTCCGCCATCGCGACCGAGCCGGGCTCCGCCCGCCCGGGGAAAATATTTGACGCGGGCGTAATCGCGACAGGCCGCCGGAAACCGCGCGTGGGCGTTTTTAATGAACTTTCGCGGCATCATAAATTTCATAAGCGAAAATATTTGCCTTCCAAACGAATCGCGCCGCTGGCTTTTCGCGAGCGAATGTTATTTTCCCGAAAAGTGTCAACAGAAATTCCGCGGGTGATCTCTCCGCCGGCGGAAAATATTTTTCAGCGCGAGGGGAAACGATCGCGAGGATTAAGATAGACGAGCTATACGAGCGGGCTATCCTCTCCTGCATTATTACACGGCGGCGCAATGCAGTTTGTAATGAAAACGCGCTGCGTGCAGATCTATAAAAGCGAACGTTAACATTTCCTCTTGCCTTTTTAAGCCCGTCGAGCCCGCCGTGAATGCCGCCGGCCGGTGGGGGGAAACGTCGATGGAAAAGTTTCACGGACAGGTAACTCCCGTATTTTCAAGGATCATGAATTCGCGAGTTCACCCTTCGTGAAATATCCCGTCATTAAAGTCGCGTGTTAACAGTAATCGGGTCGAAATTCCAGGCGAGGCGTAAATTCAGACCGAAAGAATCCTCCGTGGCGTGGCGCGTTCGCAGAGATATCACGGTCGATCGAGTGTGTGTGTTATTTACGACGCGGGAACAAATTACAACTACGTTGTAACGCTCTTAATCAATTTTACAGACGTGGCGAAAAGTGGGTCGCTACTTTATCACCCGGCGAGAAACCCGATTTATATGAAAAAGTTGTTCTTAAGATAAAAATTCCACCTCAATATAAAATTGGCAAAACCGAATGATTTATCTATCATCTGACCGGTTGGAATAAGATACTTCGTGGTATCGCAGCGTCATAATTGAATTCGAAAGAAGGTTGTTACGTCACGAGGGAGACACAGAGAGAGAGAGAGAGAGAGGGAGAAGTGTGACCGACGTCTTTTCGACGAGCGGTATAGCATGAGGAAAAAGGACGAAGAAGAATCTCGTGCGCCGGGAAAGAGTGCGGCACGTTTCCGCAGGGGGTATGTAGTTAACCGTAAGCCGGATAATCCCCAAACGGAACGGTAAGCAGTTTACACGCACAAGAGCCGGCGATGCCTCTTGTCGCCACCGGGAAGAGAGGAGAGAGAGAAAGAGAAAGAGAGTTTTAAAACTCCGCCGGCATCTCCCACACGACGACGACGTAATAACGTGTTGATAAAATTCCGCGACCGAGTTGACGACGTAGGGAGTAGCAAACGTAAAAGTTTGTCGAGTACGNCCCCCCCCCCCCCCCTCCAACGCGCGCACTGGGAGGGGTGGCTTTTGCGAGAAAAGAGACGCGCGTTTTCGTCGAGTACCGGAAATGACGCGCGGAAATGAATCGGGTCGCAATTTTTATGTAGAGGTAATCGATCGGTATCGTTATTTCGCATCGAGGTCGCGCTTTTCAGGGAAATTCTCGTCCCGCGAGGTTATTGATACGAGGCGACGCAACGCGAGGTTGACGTCGGTGATACATGATAGCCGGTTTGAGACGAACTGCGATGGAAATGAGACGCGATGGCTTTTTCCTTCTTCCCGTATTCGTATGAAAACGCGTTCGTTGACGACACAACGCGCGTGAATTGCGTTATCGTTACAGCTGCTTATTACTTTGACTACAGTAATTGGAAAATTATTATTATTATTATCGTTGTAGTGTAATTTACTCAGTGTTTCGTGAGAGATCCTCTCAAGCGGAAACCAATTACGAGAATTGCTTAATAAATCCGAGTGAGTTTTCAATCGGGCCGGTGCGAGCTAAAATGTAAGCGAATCAATTTTAATGAAGATGATTAATAAAGATATCGATATTTAACAAAATCGTGGAGGAGGATTGTAATTTTTAATCAACTGAATCGCAATTTCAATTTCAATAATAAATTTTACGAGCAAATGTATAGAAGAGAACTCCCTCTTAATATCTCCGCTATTAGGTAGCAAATTTTCATTATTATTTACGGAATCATTTGTTTAGTAGCCTGCTGTTACACGGTCGCGATAATGTGCTAATATACAATAGTTGGTATATGTTACAACGCGCCTTTATTTTTAAACATTTCGAAATGTTTTCAAAGTATATCTTAACAAAGCGCTTTAACAAAACAGGTTATTTCAGTATTTAATTACACATATTTCCTCATTTTCCTTAAACTTAGGCATATTATCATACGAATATATATACATTTGAGTGTTTTGTCCGTCATTTAACATTTCATTTTGCTGTACATATTTCGAGTTATGCAGTAACAATCTCATTTTGCTAACGTGGTCCCGCACTAAAATAGATTTAATATGACCTCTTTTTCAAGGTTTCCGTATCGAAGTAGTGATTCGACAAGTCCACAATTCAAGTTACATTTAAAGTCTATTAGTTTTGTGGAAACTGTCCTTCTGACAGTTTGTATCTATCTTTCAACAAGTCAGTGTCTATATTAAAAATTCACGATTATATTCATTATTCTTCCTTTTAACAGACTTCATTTGGAATAAACATATAAATTTGTAGCAAAACACTGGTTTTTGTAACAAAACCAACTTTTCACATCTATTTTAGGGGAGCTACATTACCACCCCTGTTACTTTTCGACCCATCATACAGTGCCGTTACATCTTTATATAAATAACGTTTTAAGTAATCAATATTTTATAACTTTGAGTCTAGAATCGATTGAACAACGTTTTGACTAATACAATCGTTAAATTTTCAATTAAAAATATTAATTATTAACATAGTTGTTGCAAAAAATATAAACCGTGGCCATAATACCACTTCCTTTATTATGATAAATTTTTATATTTACAATGTACATATATAAATCTTTCCAACCGATATGTATTTTCCCGAAGAGAAGAGGAAATCGGGGAGATCACTTTTCGCCGCTGCGTGATCCATCAGGTGGACAGGGAATATGCGCGATTTTTCCCTACACTTCGCATCTTCGTAATTCGTAGCGCCTAAGTGTATTTCAATAAAGCATTCAGATAGAGAGCTTCGAGTATTCGGGACTGCGGCTTCCGGATATGCAACCCGGAGGAGAAGCGGCGTGTTGTCGAAGAAAGAGCCAGGGGGAGAGGGATGCCGTCGTCGTCGTCGTCGTCGTCGGTATCCGAATTCATGAATAGGAGGACATTAGTGACGCGTGGCTACCCTATACCACACTCCTCGGATCTATGGGGTTTACGAGCCCGTATGATAAAATTGCTTAATTTACCATGGAACCCGCCGGCTATGCAACCAGGGGGATGGAGGGATGGGAGGGGGAATGAAGTAAAAGAGCGGAAGCGGGGGTGAGCGGAATAGCGGTGCTCATTCGTTCGACGGAAATGTCGGAAGAGGATCAGACCGGTGGAAGATGCGCGGACGTAACTGACGGCGGCAAGTGGCGAATAGACGACATCGAGATCGATATCGTGATGGCGTAATGTAGGTTGTCCGCTACTTCACGGTGTCACCGTTCGCGGGAAACGAATCCGGGAAATGAGAACAGAGCAATCGGCGCGATATAAACCTTACAATGATTCATCTACAAAATTGCGCCGGAATGAATCAAATGTGTCGCATGGAAACGTGATCTCTGAATTCCTCGGAGCGAAATCTCGCTCAAAAACGAAGAGTGACCACCAAGCCGTTCGAATTCGAGCGACTCCTCTTCACTCATGCAGAGTGAATTCTTCGCGCTGAATTGTCGAGTGAATATCTTTATTCGAAATTGATGAGTGAATCTGACGTACGAAAGGTTTTTAATACATTCCCATTCCCTACATTGCGACTCCGAGTGTGTAATGAGTGCATTCTTATGTGTGTAATATTACACATGAGATATAAAATACAAGTACGTAATCAATTTGATATTTATGCGTTTAAATCCTCTTACACGTGAGTTTTAATATTTTTAACAAATCTTTTTGCTGTCACTGTATTAACGAACATATTCCAGCGAAATATTGGTTCTTTTCAACAGTCAGATCGGCCTTCTCAATCAATAGTCTGATATGGGCTTTGTAGAAGAAGACTGAAATAATGAGCTGAAAACGCAGCGATTAATGAGCAGTTAATGATTATTGGTCTTTTATTTTTTGTTAGATTCTTAAATTCAAGGCGATTACGTTGACGAATTACTCAACCGTCGTGCAATTTTACGATCTGCGTAATTTTTATTGAAAATTTTTATAAAGTCCCTTATGAAAACAATATCATCTAAGCAATTATCTAGATAAGTAGAGCTATATTTATCTTACCTTCCATCTAGATAAATCAAAAGCAAAATCATCTCATCTAAGACGAATTTTTCGGGTTTTCATTTCATCTTCATCTGGATGAATCTGAAATCATCTGAAGCAAATACTGCTTATCAGATGGTTGTAAAGAAAGTTCGTTTATGTACATCTCACGTTCGCCGTTCACTCGCTAGCAGGTGTATACGCACCGTTAGCATCCGCGCTTTTGTCGTTGAAACGTTTAATGCAACGTCTTCGACGTTACAATATCCCCCGATATTACGACGCTGATGTCGCGGAACGCCGTATGAGACGCGGGAGAAAACATCGGGCAGACAGTGGCGCAAAGTAACGCACGTGCGGGGCCATTAGGAACGGGTGAGTAATAATGCGTGATAAATTGCGCGCACGCGGCGTGCATTCGTTGCGCGAGTAGTTGCGCGAACGCCTGCAACGACCGGGGAAAGACAGAGTATGGAAATGATCTTCGCGAGCGCGAAACGCGCTCGTTTCTGTCTTCGATGTTCGGCCGGAAGTCGGAAGCCACCTCGCAGCCCCCGTCTGTGTTACGGAGCGTTTTGCGGTGAAGTTACGATGAAATTTCACAAATTCCTTTCGCCGCTCGAGAACTCGAGGATCGAATACGGCGCGCGCCGTATATACATGTGTCTGTATGTGTGTGTACGTGTGTAGACGCCGGGCGCCGTACGCTATCGGGAAGGCATTACGCTCGCTCGACGGCAAAATCCACGCCGGTGGAATTCAACGTGGATTCGTAATCCGTCGGCGGGCGGGGAGGAGGGAGGGAGGTGAAAATAAGAGGAAGCCCGGGCGCGACGATACGGCAGCTTTACGTCTCTCGTCTGACGTGACGCCTTTCGTATTTTCCCGGCGATATGATAAATAATGGGAATTGCGTCATCCAGATTATGATCGCATTGTTGTTGCTGTTGTTGTTGTTGTTGTTGTGACAAAGTGCGGCTTTAGGTCGGTCGTGAAATCACAAATCGCGGGACGCAATGAGATGTTGCAGGAAGTAAAAAGTCGCGTTGAATGTAAAGTTTATCTTCGATTCGAGATTCGACAGAGATGAGTCTGGTCAATTGACAGCTTAATGATTCAATGCGGTCTAACAATGTAATGTTCAATAATATAATAATGTAGTGTCTAATAATATAATATCAGATAATGGAGAAATTTTAATTGGATCTTTCGGTCTTAGAGTCGAATTGATAAATCTGATTATTCAACCTCCGTATTAGTTGCTAACTACAGAGGTGTAACATAATTATCTTTTATCAGTGTACGGAAAAAAAATCTGTTCAAGACATCTGAATCTGTTCAAGACATCTGAATCTTAGAATCTGTTCAAGACATCTTCTCACATATAAGCAAGAATATAAATCTTATATAATGATGAAACATACTTTCATAAAGAAATTCTGTATAATTCCACTAAGATTATATTCTTGTTATTCGAGATTTATGTTATATATTAAATATTATATATTATATATTACATTTTTATGAATTGAAAAGAAAAAGTATCGGATAAGAAGGACGATATTTCCAAACTGATACAATTCTTAGTTTGAAAATATTGTTCTTCTTATCCAATACATCTTCTTCTCAATTCAAGAAATTTATTCTTGAATAAGAAGAATATCATTTTTAGTGGAGCTATATATAATTTCTTCGTGTTAATTTTATTTTCATTAAAAAAAAAAAATATATATATATATATATATATTCTTCCTTATACATGAAAATATGAGTCTTGAATTGGCATCAATTTTTTTTCTGTGTAGAGATTGATAAAATTTATCAGGAAAAATTATATCCAAAAATATATACTAACATTGACAATATCTAATGGCACTAAACAATTTCTGCTTTGCTTCTATATACGGTAGAAAAATTTTATGTCAAAAACAGTCCCCTGAAATTTTTGTGTTATTTTAACATGTATGTAAAAATGCAATGAAATATAATGTTAAATTAATATATTCACCTTGTTAACATATTATGACTTTTTAACTTATTCACATTGTTAAAACAACACGAAATTTCAATGGACCGTTTATAATGTGAAATTTTTTTATCGTACATACAAACCCATAAATTCTTCCCTTAAATTAAATTATCGTTTTATTCTTGAACTTATTTCGCTATCCTACTTGAATTTCGTGATCTTCAGATCCTCAAGTGTATCTGAGAGAATCTCGATAAGGAACGGGATACATCACTGCATTTCGCGTACTCGTGCCGACTTTTCATCGAAAAGGCGCGAACATACGCTTGTTTAAATGTAGCGATCGCGCTCTGGGACGGTTCGGTCCCGACGGTGGATGAAGAAAGCCACAAGTCGCCGATCGACGGCGGATCTTTTGCACCGGGGCCAGATCTGCTTTTGTCGATGCGAGCTTTAAAAGCAACCTGTTGAAAGTTCCGAACTGTGCACGCGGCGTACCGACGCGTGTCAGTCGTTGGAGTTTGAATCTGATTTACGTGTGACGCGCGATGCACGCACAAACTTTCAGAACGATTCCCGGCGCCGGAGCTTCCGCGTTTATTATCATAATACGCCGGCGCGTTTTCATTGCCCGGATAATGCCCGGCTACATCTAATTCGCGAAACGTGTTTGCATCCCGCGTCTGGATATTATTAATAAATTTATCTCGCTTAATCGGATATAACGTGCGATAATGCATTGTATAATCACAATATAATTTCATGAAACTACGAAGCAATGCTTTACTCGAGTCAACATTTCAATTTTACATCAAGTCTATTTAATTCTGTGTTAAGCCGTCGGAGATCTTCCATCGTGCTCTCTTTAATGCTATAAATGGGAAGTTATTTTCGTTTTCTCCACTTGAAGAATGTGGAGTTTAAAATTTCCTCCCGGAAAATCGAAATTTCTTTCGCACTATTAGTGCCCTTTTGATGCTAAAAATGAGAAGTTGTTTCCATTTTTCTCGCTTGAAAACTTAATGTAGAACTATGTGGATTTAATGTAAGACCAAGTTTTCGACTCGTGTAATAACATTTTAGAGACAATGTCATGAGATATCGCAGATCTTTCCACCAGAATTGATCTCATCCTCAAAGGGTTTCACGAACTTTCTAGGAAGATCATTTTTCAATACCTTTTCGTGAAATATATAAGTCTGTGGGGAGACGGAACCACGCAATTTCCAAAGTTTCATCACGTGAAACGAATCGGGTTGATGAGAAAAAAGGAAAGAGAGAACAATAGAGAATGTGTGTGTATGTGTGTGTATATGAGAGAGAGAGAGAGAGAGAAGATCAATAAAATTGAAATTTTACATGTCCGTCGTAGCGGTCGTGGAAAAATCAACGACACGTATTTGGTAGCACCGCATGGGAAATTATGGCAGCTACAAATTTCACTTCCCGGTCCACTTAAGAGCACGGCTGGATAATCGCTCGGCGAATTCGAGTGGGCCAACAAATCTCGCCGGCCGACCATAAAGGCAATCGCTCGAACGAGAGATCAGCTCGATTTATATGAACGCCGGCCGGTTTTCGATATCCGGTGGACTCGTCCGCCATTAAATCGAGCGTCGCGGGATCGCTTTCCGAGCTCGCTCACCGCTCGCTATTTTTCCCCTCTCCATCGCGAGAAAAAGAGGTAGAGAGAGGTAAAGAGAGAGAGAGAGAGAGAGAGAGAGAGAGCAAGAGAGAGGGAGAGGGAAATTTCGCGGTTAACAAAGGAAGAAATCACCGCAAGGCTCGTCTCGATAAATCGCCGTGAAACGCGGCGAACTAAATGTTGAGGCCCGATCCGCTCGAATCGCACCTGTCGATCGCACGCGATCGGCCGATCCATTGCGATAATTGGTGGACATCAAAGACTCGCGGATATCAAAGACGACGGACTCGCGTTCGCGCTCGAATGTGCATTCGACAGCAGCAAGCGCGTCAAACTTTGCTCGCAGCGGACGGCATAAATTCATACGAATTAGCTGAACTGTTGTGCGAGAATTGTCCGAAAGAGAAATGCAGCGGGCAAAACGCATTTGCGGATACCACTCTTTTCGGGATAAATCGACACAAAAAGTGCGTTCGTATCGAAATGTATCGCTCTTTTTGCGTGTTAATGCATTCAATAAGAGTAGATTGCAGCAACATTAATAATAATAATAAAATTAATATTCATTGACGGGAAAGCACCATTTGTTTACATAAATAAATTCTACAAAAATTAATCTATATAAAGAGAAAAGAAATAGAAAGAAATATAATAAAGAGATAAAGAGAAAGAAATATAAATAAATCTTGATTTCGTCAAAGAATAGAAAATATTATACAGAATATGAACGTTCTTTATTTTATGTAAGATCACCCCGATAACAACTATACAAATACTTTATCCAATGTATATATATATATATATACATACATATATATTTCTGATGCTGATTGCAGGTGCTTCCCGGGTAAAAAGGTCTGTTAAATTTCGTGCTATTAATCTTCCCGATTCAAGGATAACTTTTTCTTGGCGAAAATGATTAATTTTGCGTTATGATATTTCTAGTTCTACTTTTAATTATACTATCTTCTCCCTGAAAGATTAATTTTTATCTATAACTTCCATTATTAATAGTTTTTTCCCTTAATTCCGGATATCTCGAACAAAAGACCAAAAACTATCGCGGAAGTCGCCAGACGAAAACATTGAGCGCGCCTCCTCCTCCGCCTTTTAGCTTATTTTGCTCGCTTTATTTTCAAAAATGAAATTCTGCACACGAAGGCTGATGAAGGGGAAATAGAGTACTCTCAACAAAGAATGGCGAGCTTCTCGTTTACTTTATTCCCAAAAATTAAATTCCTCCCGCGGAATGCAAAGCCCGAGGACGGGGAAATAGAGTTCGTGTAGTAAAAAATAGCGCGTCTATACGTCTACGTTATTCCCAAAAATTAAATTCTTCTCGCGAAATGTACGCCGACCTGGCGAAAAGGAAATAAAGATCGCGGAGTAAAACAGCGGCGTGTGCCTCTTGTTTGCCCCGCTCTCAAAAATTAGATTCACCTCGCAAACGAGGACGCCGAGCGAGGGAAATGACAAAAGCGAGGATCAATACGTCATCGGTCTGGAATAGTAAAAGATGTTTTCCAGCGATATTTACGAATTTACGTTAATTCGCCGCATTATATAATTCGCTCGTCGATATCATTTTCGCCGACATCGCTACATTTTCAACACGAAGAAAAATAATTTGCCGGCACAGCAGATTTTATTTTGTTGCAGCAAAATCTGTCAGTTATTATGTGGACTGTAAAACAACTTGTTAAAAATACCAACTGCCGTTCGCTGGATTATTTTGCTGAATTTACAAATTATTTTGCTGTAAGAACAAATTAGTAAATGTAGAAAAACTCTATTTGCCTAACAGTAACATAACTTGTCCTAAGCACAAATTCACTCAGAATATTTTATATTCTGGCAACAAAACTGTTTCTGCTCAAATTCCAAATAATTTGCTAATTTGCTGATTAAATTTTACTGCAGTGAATATATGCAGTGACAACGATGGTTTCGCTGCAACAGCAAAATTATTTTTCTTCGTGAATATTTTTAAGAACACGTAACTTCTCTTTAGCAATCGATCAAGTACAACATTCAGAATGTGATAAGCGGGCGCGGACAATTTGGATTGCACGGTTAAATCTTCTGATCCTGAAAAGAACATTTAATTAAATATACACTCTCAACGCGACGTGACAATTATCTCAATCGACATCTCACCTTGAAATTTTCGTCTCTCTTTAATCTTTCATGAGATACTTGCAAGCTTTACTCTCGAGGTGTTCGCTTCGTTTCATGCGCGAGTTCGGACTCGAATAGATCACGCGCGGTTGTAGATCATGCCGCGGCTTTTCCGCGATCGAATCGCGAATCGCTCGCTCGGCTGGATCGTTCTTGCTCGTTAGCGAGCGATTGCCCGGCAAAAAGGGGCCATCGTCCTCATTGTTAATTACTCGGCGCGGACGGAATTAGGCGTTGGCTATCTAATTCTCTCGATTTGTGTGCGCATATATGTGTGTGTGTGTGTGTGTGTGATTGCGTGTATACGCGACGTCCGTAAGCGGAAAATAATCATCGGCGCGTCACTATCAAATAATTCAAAAACCTCTGAAGTTTCAGGCTGTCCCTCTTCCTGAAAAAGTGAACGGGAATTTTCGTCGAGAAGAAATCTAGATGAAACGCGGCACCAACCCACAGAAATTAAATTAAGCACACTCAAAGAAACGATTTAATAATAGCAGTTAAATCTCATTAGCTAATTCAAACTTTGCTGTCATTATTCAAAGTTAGTTATTAGAGATGAGATGAATTTGCTGCAACTTAATTAGCTGCAATTATTAAGTGAATAGCTGAGGTTGACTGTGCTATCTCTCTGGTTATACCATATGTAGACAATACGTTTATATTAATAGAGGAAGCAATACCTAAAGTGATTAACTCACGATCCGGACGTCTCGGATTTGAGTCCATCAATGTTTAATCGTGTTTTTCAAATAATTAAAGTTTAAACAATGCCCTTTGCAACTTTTGTCACAGCTAGATTTTACAGCTTCTATGTCTTATTCTTTCTCTAAATGAGAAAGCCTCGAATGTCAGCCTGAAATATCCATTGGAAAACCTTCGCTTCGTTCTATCCAATCCTACTTTCTAATACCGATACAATCATTTTCCTGTTTCTTTATACTTTTCCTTTTCTCTACAATATCATTATTATCATCGTATTATTTTATCCTCATTATTTCCTCCTTCTTTCCTCTGCTTTCCTTCTCTTGCAACTCCATGTATAATGTATTCCACCAAAGGGATTATATCCCGTCAATAAGGGTAAATAATTACATAAATAATCGTATCCGGAATATCACGGAAAAATGCGACAGCTGAGAGAGTAAGCTCGTTGAACGCGCGAGGTAATTGCCTCCGATTGCGTGTACGCTCGAAAAGAAGAAAATAAGAAACACACCAGCGTGATGAAAACGCAGGCTTACACCGCACGCCCGAAGCGCGGCCCGAGCGCGCTTTTAAACTGCGTCAGAGGGCGAACGCCGGAGGGACGCGCGAGGGATGCGCGCCGGCCGAGCAAAAGGGACCGCAAAATCAGGCGCCGGATAATGTCGTGAAGTATACGCCGCTCTGGATTACCAAAAGGACGAGAGCTTTCCGGCGTCGCCCCTCGCCATTTCCTACCGGAATCTCTCGTGCTTCCTTTGTTCCCCCGCGCCAGCCATCGTCCCCTGCCCTTCCCTTCGCTCTTTCTCATCGAGCACCTTTAGCCTACCCAAGACCTCACTCGCCGCATGCCCTTTATTTAACGGATAAAATTTCCTCATACCTCCTTTTTGCCGTTCGTCCGTTCCTTCGTTCGCGCGACGAAAAAGTATCGCTGCTTGATTATTCCAGGGAGAGCGAGCGAGGGTGCAACTTCGGCGTCGAAGAGTCACGAGCCTCGTCCTTTGATCGGTGCATTAATGAAAGGATCGCAGTGTCTCGTCCTGGGATGACCGGTGGAATAGGATGCAAGATACGAGGTGGAGGAGGAGGAGGCGTGTAAAATAACGCCACCGAGGGAGAGGATCCCTGTGAAGGGATTCCACGGGACGAACTTTCAACGAACGAGATCTTGAATTTTGCAAAAATACATCGCGTCTCTGTCGCCTCTTTCCCCTCCTCTTTATCTCCGCCCGCTCCAATCCTTCATGTATGTGCGGCCGCGTTGCTTTTAAACTCGCGAATAAATATGCGCACACGGCTGTTTCATTTTTAATTAAATTCACTTTCCCGCAAAAGTATTTTAACCGCGGAAATTGGGGTCAATGATAATAATAACGTGCGGTTTGAATTTAAAACAAAAGCAGCTGGAGAGAGATTCTTTGATTTTGAAAACTCATTTGGGAAACTAATGAGCATTAAATATGAAGGATAACGAGTAACTGTGTATCATCGTTAAAATTGCGCGTTACTATTTCGATCGAATTTCCTTTATAATTTTAGATTCGATTAAATCTCTTTCATGATTTCAGTGGAGGGATCTCAGCGCGATGAATAAACCATTTGAAAATATAAATGGTTCGAAGTACTGTATATGCGTGTGCGCGCAAGCGTGAAGCAGATTGGTCTATGATATAACAAATAAAAATAACACGTTAAAGGACACTTCACTTCCTACCAAATTCGACTTTTCATCAGTTTTTCACGAAGCGTAGAATAATTCACTGTGGAGGCAAAAATAGCTTAGCTTTCGACGAAAATGTGAAAGATAACGAGATTGTACAATTAAAAAGGGCAGTTGAGATAACACGAGCTGATAATTCGCGTGTTCTTTAATTTTGACACGATCTAATATCTAGTCCATTCTAATATCTAGTCCAATCGTGTTTTCTATGAACTGAGTGAAGCACTGGGAATAATTGATTGGGGATATTAGCGAGAAGGGGGGAAAGAGACAGGAGAGAGATAGATGTTGAGGGGAAGAGGGAATAGTGTGTGATAAAATATCGAGGCTGTGTGAAATAACACCGTCGAAGTAACGATCGCTCTGTGAACTCTCCTAGGTGCACCCTTTTCCTCTTGTGGCTTCATTTCTTGCCTTCTTTCTCCCCCCTTACCCCGGACTATCGTCCTTCGCCCTTCCAGCAGCAGCTCAACCACTGGCTAATTCGATAATGCATTTTCGGAAGGTAGTTCGGGTGGCGCAGAGAAAAAGAAGGAGAAATGGAGACAGAAAGAAAGAGAAAAAGAGAGAAAGAGAGAGAGAGAGAGAGAGAGAATGAAGGTGAAAGAAAGAAAAGGAGAGAGCAGGAGCTTTGATTCGTCTAGCTTGAGATTACAGAGGGGGAAATCGGAAACCGAATTCCCATGTCGCGTATATCCACCGCCGGATTTAGACGAACGATACGTACCGGAAATCCGGTCAAACTCGGAAAACGCCGACATTGGGAACTATTCGAGCGTTTTCGGGAAAATTCACGTTACGGTTTTCGGCCGTAATAAACGAGATAACCTTGACCCCCTTCCTTCCATCTTCTGAACGTATCGCGTATCGTAGCCGTAAAATATATATATATTTCACATATCCTCCTCTCATTTCGCATGTTCTTCACACAAGTACATATATAAGTTCACACAATCGTCATATATCATTTATTTCATCTCTCATCGAATAACACTCGAATAACTTGTGCATTATTCTTTAATGTTATTTAATTTCAGTTTTATTAAATACCGTATCGTTATCATATTATTAATTCTGACGCTTAATTTAATTAATAACGGTCCGGTCAAAGTTAAATTATCTTCAAATTATATTGCAATGTTAATTTATTGACGCGACGCATAAATTAGCCGCATATGTACGCGACAGTGTCGGCGGCGATAATATATATATATATATATATATATATATATATATATATATAT